>NC_063180.1:34950954-35118454 GCF_023159225.1 Perognathus longimembris pacificus | reverse complement strand
AAGTAGTCATCCCACCTAAGTCTCTACCACTAGGGGGCGGGAGGGAGCTCTTTACGGAGCTGACTGCAAGGCAATCAACCATCACATATTGTAACATCCAAGGTACTTCAAAAAGACTCAGATGTTTCACTATTGTGCTAGTGATCAGACATCCACATTGGGCTGCAGGCCAAGAGAAGAAGAAAAAAAAAAAGCCAGAGTCTTGCAACTGAAAAGCTATAAAGTGGTGATTTTTACCTTAGAGCAAAACCATCTTCAGTGACAAATTTCAAAAGCCATATGTATATGATTTTCATGAAAAGCAGACGACCCTAAATTTCTTTGTTTAACTGGAAATGCTTCTGCTCACAGAACAGGCTTGGGCGCTCTCTCTCTCTCTCTCTCTCTCTCTCTCTCTCTCTCTCTCTCTCTCTCTCTCTCTCTCTCCCTCCCTCCCTCCCTCCCTCCCTTCCTCCTTTCCTCCCTCCCTCTTTCTTGTTTATTGTGCTGCTAGAGTATTCACTTTCCTTTGGGGTAGCACAATCAGGATTCTGGAAATGTCAAAGGTCATTTCATTAACACTGACAGCTTCCCCAAGCATTTCACCGCAGGCACCTTATTCCTGATGGAAAACACTTGCAGTATTCTGATAAAGTAGGATTTTCTTTTAATTTTCTTTTTATGTTTCCTTTTAAACCCTCTGACTAATAACATCTCAATGCTCCCAATCAATTTTTTTTCCTGACAAGACATTATGATTTTTCCCCCTCATAGCTAAAACCCTCAAAAGGGATGAGCCAGTAGAATGATGGACAATATTTTGTACAGAAAAAGGAGTTTTTTTGGCTCCTGGGACCTATTAGAAACATTTGCTCTTCAGATCTGATAGCTAGATATTTCTTTTGGCATTTTTGATTCCATAGCCAGATACTTTTGGATAGCCTCCCCGCACCCTCTAAACAAAGAGAGAGAGAGAGAGAGAGAGAGAGAGAGAGAGAGAGAGAGAGAGAGAGAGAGAGATACCAGAATAGAATTCATAGAAATTTTCCAAAGTCAATAAATTTAAAAGACATGTTGGTCAGTTATCTCTTTGTCTCGGCTAGTTACTTGTGAATTGACCAACTTGAATACCAATAACTTATTATTTTTCCATAGAATTAGCTGGAGGGTTTGTTGTTGTTTTATCCTATTTTGTTTTCACTTTTTACTTTTATTTTTCCTCAAATGGTGAACCCAGGAAAGCTGGGGAAATCACATCCAAAGGCTTCTTCTGGCTTTAGAATAGTCTCTTATCTTCCCCCACAACTTCCCCCCCCCCCACCTTCCCCTTTCTTTTTAAGAAAAAAAAAAGCATTTTGTAAATAAAGATAGTCAGGGAAGGTACATTCTTACATTCTTTCTAGGTCAGGAGTGTTACTGGCTATGTAACACAATATTTACTGTCAGGACACACAAAGCAAAATCTGGGGCCTTTGGGTATGGTTCCATGGCTGAAGATCATCCCTTAAGTCAGCTCCTTTGAGCTCTTTTATGCATTCTGATAGCTGATTGGGAGGAATCCCACCAACTTTCTTCAACTGTGCAGTCATCCATCGGAAGCCGACTCCGAGGGTTCCAAATGAAATCCTCTTTAGATAAATGTATACATACACGGGGTGATTAGCCCTGTGGCTTGGTTGGCTGAGCTCACTCGTGTGTTTTGTTTTCTTTTTGTTTTAAAGCTCGACTTTTGTGGTCCGTGTAACTTCTATGAACTACCCACTTCTGCATTTTCTATAAAAGACATAGCTGGTGGGTGAGATGCAAAAGCAAAAAGAAAGAAAGAAAGAAACTAAAACAGAGGAAAGAAGGAAGGAAGGAAAGAAGGAAGAAAGAAAGAAAGAAAGAAAGAAAGAAAGAAAGAAAGAAAGAAAGAAAGAAAGAAAGAAAGAAAGAAAGAAAGGAAGGAAGGAAGGAAGGAAGGAAGGAAGGAAGGAAGGAAGGAAGGAAGGAAGGGAAGAGAAAAAAAATGCGACTTTTTTTTTCTGTCTCCAAAGATGACAGGTTGAATTTGACAACCTAATCCTTTGGGCTTGTCTCACTTACTGAAAGGCTCAAGTAATTGTTAAAGGAACCATCCAATAACAGTCCTCATGCCAAACTTAACAGCTTTATTGCAACAAGAAACCTTCACATTAAATTTCCATGTGCTTTCTTGGCACATGCCTTCCTAACTTTTCTGCTACTTCTTCTCACACCTTTTTTACTTCCTTTCTTCCTTCATTCTTCTCTCTTTCTCTCCCTTCTTTTCTTTTTTCCTTCCTTTCTTCCTTTTTTCCATCCTTCCTTCCTTCCTTCCTTCCTTCCTTCCTTCCTTCCTTCCTTCCTTCCTTCCTGCCTGCCTGCCTGCCTTCTTTCCTTCCTTCCTTTCTTTCCCAAAGAAAACTAAGTCTTCCCAACTACAAAACTCAAATAGAAACCTCTGGAGAGAGTCACCTGGGATAAGGTCCAATTAATGAATTATTATTACCTTGGGGACCTTAGAAATCAAGTGTGTTCTTGGTGGTGGCAGTGAGAGCTGTTAATAGCTAAAATGTAAAGGGAATTTTGTCCATCAACACAATGTGATTTCCTTAAGTGCGGAACTGCAGTTTGTTTTCTGTTCGTGGCTACTGCTTTCTGCCAGCGAATCCACCTCTAATTTGAGCCTCCTTCTGAATTCAAATGAAAGGCACATCAACCAGAGACACAAAGCACACTTTTCCTTTGGATTTGTGCTCTGAGGGAGTAAGTGGGTGGGTTAGGAAATGCTATAACTTGTGAAACACACTTGAAAAGAAAATGAATGCAAACTTTATATTGTAACTAAGGGTGATCACTCATATTCCTTGGGTGTTTCTCTCTCTATATATATATGTATATCTATCTATCTATCTATCTATCTATCTATATGTATGTATGTATTTTGGGTGTTATATAATGTTTTCAGTAGCCCATAGAGCTTTCTGGGCTAACACTTTCTGGCAAGTCTTGCTGGGACAGTTTTACATTTTGAAGCCAAATGATTTTGCAAAATATTTTATCTTAAGTCTGTGGATTTTTTTGGTTTTGTTTCCATTTTTAACTTCTCCAAATTCCAAAACAAAGTTGAAAAAAAAGCAAAAACAAAATTAAATAAGAAAAAGAAAAACAGGCAATAATCGTGTAAGGAAAGAAATTCCCAGTAAATAAATAGTCTTTTTCCATAAAGTAAACTATCTCCCCCAACGTAAGCTACTTTTCCAATGGAATTTCCAGTGTGTTGGTGTAGTTCAATGTTAAATAGCAGGCATTTTCTTCTGGCTTGATTAACATCCAAAAAAAAAAAAAAAAAAAGGAAAAGAAAGAAAAGAAAACAGATTCTTGAAAATTAGCCTATTGTATAATTATGCATGTGATTGGAACAGCAAAAGTGTCTTCGTTAAACATCTTTAAAAAACGATTTTACCATTTCCTTCCGAACATTTGCTAATTTAATTGGGTTAACCCTGGGATCCACATTATTTGTCAGGTGGCTGCATTGATTAAGCAAAGACAGGGGTATAGATTTCTACCTGGAGAAATTTATCTTGGGGTTAATCAGCTGGTAACCTGAGTTGCAAATATATTGGGGGAGGGGGAATGGTAATTTCACTAAGATTCCTCACAGTGAACCAACCCTTCAGCTACTTTTGGAAAGTGACAGCAACGATGTGTGCCTTCTCTGTCATAAACTCTGAACTTTCAACTGCAAAAAAACTTTCATGCCATTCTGATGTGCCCTCTTCCATTTTCTATATTTAAAACCAATTCCCTACCACCTCTACCCCCTGCTCCTTGAATTCAGAGACATGCAAGTAACTTAGAAACCTAGACACTTTGTTCTGGAAGGAGTTTCATGTCGGGTATTGTTTTTTTGGTGCTTGTTCGTTTGTTTTTTAATTTAAGCAGTAAAGAAAAGAAGAGACTGTTGGTATTAGGTTTAAATAACCATTACAAACATATTCAATCTAGGTTATAGCTGGATAACATAAAAAGTCAAAACCATGATAGATAGACATTAGATGTGATGTCTATAGTTCAGATCTTAGGTGCAAGAAACACATGAGTAAAAGATATCAGGATTTTTGAAAGCTAAAGACTATGACTTTAGTGCTATGCTAGGTCCATTTAACAGATGAGGAAACTGAGATCTGACTTGGTAGAGAAGTAAAACCATCAAAATACACAAATGGTAAAGTGCGCCTGACCAGAAGGAGCTTTTAACTGCCCTGTATACCCTAATTCTGAAAAACAAAAACAAAAACTTGCTGTGTTTGTCCCAGTGTGCCTGGGAGATTAAGTATTGGGGATGATAAATATAAAATAAGTCTGAGATCTTTCCTCTCCTCTTCCCACGTTTTAGAAGCTGGAATGAATTACAAACTGAACAAAAAATACAAGCCACTATGGCCAGGTGCTTTTTTCTTTCCCCTTTCAGCTAGAAACTTCTTTGGCAGCACGGGGTTCCGAAAGCTCTGAAGAAACATGCTAGATCACAGAGAGATCGCTTTAGCTCTTCACACCCTGCAAAGCGTATTTGAAACAGCATCTTTCTGGCTGCGGTCATAAACAACTTCGGTTTCAAACCCTTGCTCGAGTGGGCTAGAGGAATTCCTTCTCTTTGACCATCTGAGATTTCTTTTACAACCCTCCCACCCACCCCCACCCCCAACCCCCACCCCAACACACCACACACACACACACACACACACACACACACACACACACACACACACACTTCCCAAGAGGCAAGGCAGGAAAGCTGGCTCAGAATTGTCCTCTCTGGGCTCCTCTGAGCTTCCCCCTAAAACACAAGCCCTCCCCCCAGCCCGCCAACCCACTTTTGTTTTATTTACGAATATGTTGCCAGAATTCCAATGAGTTATCTATTCTGTGGCCTCGTCATTTTCCCACCGAGCCCTTGTCGCTGGCAGACTCAGGGTCCAGTCGCAACAGTGAGAAGAAAAGAAGAGAGCAAAAGAATTCTTTTCAACTTTTTTTTTTCATGTTTCACTCATTTCTCTCTCTGTCCACCCCCCCTCCCCAACCCAGGCCTCCTCCCCTCTCCTCCCCCCCAGCCTGTGAGGCTTTCCTTCACCCCCTTTATATTACAGGATCGTTCAAATTGAAACTCAGGAGGGTCCTATAGGGACGGCATAGGATCCCTGAGAGAATAAAAGTCTCAACAAGCTATACACCAGATGTATAACATTATATGGTCAAATTGGCAAACACAAAGGCCAAAAAACAAAAGGCGTGAATTAGGGAGAGGCATTCAAAGGCGTGTTTTCAAAACAGCCCAGCCAAGAGCCTGGATCCCCCTCCTGAGACTAAATGCTTGAAAGAAAAAGGTGCTAAAGAAAGAAAAAGAAAAAGAAAAGAATAAAAAAAAAAGGAGAGAGCGAGAGTGAGTGAGAGAGAAGCCCACTTTTCCTAATTAGCCCAGGCCTAACAGGCCCTGAATCTCTTCTCAACTAGTTTTCATCGAGGGGGGTTGTGACTACCCAAGCCTGTGGTTGGGGAGTTTGACACCAAAGCAAGGTTGTCTTGGAGCTATTTTTATTTGTTTATTCATTGTTAAATCCTTCCCACCTCTTCTCTTGCTTTTGGGGGGGCTCTGCTTGCCTTCCCGTTTCTCTGGCAACAAGGTACAAGTCTTATTTGGGTTTAAAGAGAACATAGATGAAGTTCACAGCCCATTCCTTTTTTCCATTATTATTTTTTTTTTTTTATGGGCTCAGAGCTTCGGTGACAGTGACTGTCGTGAATAGGCTACAGAGCAGCAAAGGTATTGGGGGAAAGTGTCATCAAACTGTGTGTGTGTGTGTGTGTGTATGTGTGTGTGTGTGTGTGTGTGTGTGTGTAACTCATGGGATGGCCATTAAAAAAGCACCCACCTCTGCGAAGTTAGATATTGGAAAGAGGAGAATGTGTGTTGTTTTGTTGTTGTTCTTGTCCCCCCACGCCCCACTGAATCTATCAAAGCAAGGTTTTGAAGGCCGTAACGTATGTTCCAAACTGTTCACTCCTGAATTTTGAAAAAAGAAAAAATGGTGCGGGGGGAGGGAGGGGCAAGCACATAGACAATTAAAAAAGAAAAATACAGAAACATTCTTTAACTTCTCAAAATGGTGTCGTAGCCAAGAGACTTACTAGATCTTTGCCTGCTGACAAATTATGGATTTGCTTTCTTCTACGGCATTTCTAATCAGAAAACAGAGTAGCTTCCCCCTCTACCCCCCAGCCCCAGGCCAGTGAGTGAGAGTTGGTAGCCGGCTGCATTTGGGAGAGAGGTAACTTTAATTGCTGCAGGCTCTGGCTCAGATGCCTGTGGTCCTGCATGGTATGATTTAGTAGCAAATGCTTGTTCTAATGAATTGGCCTTATTAGGGGGCTCCTCGTATTCTTTCATGGAGCTATTCTCAAGTTCTGAATGAAACAGTCTCTTAATAGTCTCACAGTGAAGGCTCTAGTGTGGGGTTGTATTTCCTGCCTGGTATTTTCATAAGACTCATACGTTTTTAATGGCAGAAGAATGAACGATAGACAGATAAGAAAACTACAGAGCGATGCAGGTACCGGCTAGCTATGAACCCAGGGGCCATCAAAAGACATTTGAAAAATTATTGTGCTCCAAATGGGTTTGTATTCACACACTGCTGAGCGATCCAGATTTCAGTTCAGTCATCTCCTGGCACAATCTTTATTTCATTTTTATTTTTTGATAAACGTGTAGCAATGGATAAAACAGATTCATTAGCTTTGATTAACCTTCTGTAAGTAGAGTTAAAAAGCTGCTGTAGGCAGCTGAGCTACCAATACAGTCTTTAAGATACTTTATCATGTTTAAGACCCAATTACTGGGGCACTGAATAAGAATAAAACATCACAATAAAATGTGGTACAAACAGCCACTCTACCTTGCTCGGCAAATAATCATTAATTTATCATGGCAACCCCCCCCCCCTCCCCGCCAGCCCTCATCTCTGTGGTTTTTTGGAAGACTGGGCTTAATTCCAGCTGAATATTCTAGAATTTGAGGCTGATAGGAGAAATGAATTCTTCGCCTGTATTGACTGTTAAGCCACCTCCTCCCTACCCTACGGGTCTTAATCTGGAGTCTCCTAAAACTCCTGTAAATATTTCAAATTAAGGCAGAAAAAAGGAGGGGAAATGAAGTCAACCCAGAGGCCTTAGAACTAGTTATCTGTAAGACAGGGAGGGACAGAGAGAATTAGACACATTTCTACTAAGAAAATTTAAATACTAGAGAACCACAGTCCGGTGAAAATCAGCTGTAGGTTCATTAAAAAGAATTATCCACACAGGATGAAGGAAACTGTTTTTTTCATCTGGTGAAAGAGGGAAGCAGAGCCGCAGGGCGGCACACAAGGAGTTAACCTAGGACAGGCTGAGTGAAGTTGAAGTAATGAGCAGTGAGATACTGCAGCTTTCAGGCAAAACAGAGTAACAACAATTAAAGAGAAAGGAGGGGAGGAGGGAGGAATGAAGGGCCAGGGCAAGCTCCAGTCCCTTCACTAAGTAAAGGAAGCAGGGCCGTGTCTGAAACAGATAGATAGAACTCAGGCCATGAAGCACGTTGCTTTCCGTCTCTAGTGGGGCTGCTTCTTTTCTGGCTTTGTGTTTGAGTGTGTGGAAAAACCTGACACATGTGTGAGCCAACCATGAGTTGCGTTCCCCCTCATCTGCTTTAAAATACTCAGCCTTGTGATGTTTCTAGAATACCCATCGCCATGCACAATGACAGACGTGTGTTCTAAAAGGAAACAGAGTCTGTGGCACAGTCAGACACGTGGTTAGGGGGTTTTCATACTAAATCCTTCAGCAAACTTACCAGCACCACAAAAGTACATTCATGGGTGGATGTCACCGAGGGACCTTGTTTATTGGAAGCTCTGAAAAGTTTTCAGGTTTGCATCTTGTGTTGGATTGCATGGTGCTCTATTTATTAAACAGCAGCATCGCTTGCCCTTCAAGGTTATGCTGAAATCGTGAAACAAATAAATTGAAACTTAAGGGCCTGTTCCCTCCATGACTACTTTAAGAATATATACTACTTTGTGAAATAAATGTGTGTGTATGTGTGTGTGTGTGTGATAGTATATGATATTATAGGGTGTCCCACGTCTTTAAGATTTGCTAGTCAAGTTAGAATGCCAGACTCAAGTTTTGAAATGATTTTAAAATAAAACCCATTGAAAACAAGTGCACAATTTATTTTGGAAAAGAAATGGCCGTGATTTCTTTTTTAAAGCCATAGGCTTTTCCCATAATGCTCCTCTTTCTTAGCGATGTTTTTCTTGCATGCGCTGACTTGTTCTTAAGGTATATTGCGTGCCCCACGTCATCTCAGCTATTCCAGAAGCAGACAGGAACATCGGATACACGCTTAGTTCTCTTCACTAAGTCACATGGATCCTGGTTCAGCATCTGCCCCCCCCCCCGCCCCCAAGTTTCTCTAAATCAAGAGTTTCATTTAACCTATTCCTCAGAGAATATTGCTTACAATGTGTCTACATCATAAAATCATTGCAGGGATAAATTAAAATCTAAAGTTTCTTGAAAAACAATTATTAATACTGATGAACTCTCTGGCTTTCTGTCTCTCTATAGAAGCTGGAACCACTCATCCTTGAGCTGTACGTCTAGTCTTAAGATACATGGATGTCATCCTCACTCTGGATAGGGAGATTTCAGGAAGCCGGTTCATCCACCAAGCATGAAATCCTCCTGGCTGTTGGACAACTTTGGGGCCCATTTCTAGAGGCTCTGCCCACATTTGTTTCATGGAAGACTCCTCTAACTCCTCCTTTTACATATTTGTCCCTGCCCCATGCCCAAGAATACCTTCTCCAGGGACCTAGGGTACCATTCTACAACTCTAGGGCTCAAGACAGGAGTTTTGTGGCAACTGTGGTACCTAAAAAATGATAATTGTGCATTATGCACCTCTTTCCACATTGGTTGCAACAAATGTTTGAAGCCTTATTTCCCATTTTGCTTAGGTGTGTGCACTGTGTTGCCTATTGCTTAGATGAGACTCCTCTGTACAAGATAGTAACTGTGTTTATCTTCCTTCCCCTCTCTTCTCACACGACTAGTACATAAAGTAAAAATAAGACTGCCCTGGTGACTAAGAGTCTCTCCTCATTCTTTGTGAATGCTTCGTTACTGATTATCTAAGCATAAATGTAGACGTTTCTGGATTACTTTGTTTCCCCACTAGGAGATTGCATATTTTCAAGTATATCACCAGTTGGAAAGCTTCCAGCTTATGAAAATTGTAGAAGCCTAAAATGTAGGAAAAGACACTCAGTATGGATATATTAACAGATTTTGTTGCATGAAATAAGGTGAGCAACAGTTTATAGTATCATCCAGGAATGACATCAGAGAGAGTAGTAACCTCACAGTAAAGTACCTCCTTGAACAATTATCTCAGCATGGTGAAGAATCTTTTCCTTTTCTGATTCCTTTTTCAGGTTGCTATTAAGGATATGATGAAGGTGATGAATTTTTGGTCAGTCAGGGGGCTTGAACTCAGGAACTGGGTGCTGTCCCTGGGCATTTTGTGCCGCTTCTGGTTTTCTGGTGAAGATAAGAGTCTCATGGTCTTTTCTGCCTGGGCTGGCTTCGAACTGCAATCCTCAGATCTCACCTTCCTGAGTAGCCAGGATTACAGGCGTAAGCCACCAGTGCCCGGCTGTGGAGAGGATTTTTCAGCCTCAAAATGGAGGCAATGAATAATACAATTAGCCTGAAGGATCCAGTCATTTAGTTCTTAGACAACTGAGGAGCAACAAGTACTGGGCCCACACTTTTCTAGGCACTGTGGGTATTGTAATGAGTAAGCACACACACGCGAATCTCTGCTTGTAAAGGATGGGAATTTTCACGTAGATTCATTAGTTTCCTCTCTTTATGTCAAAGAGCTGGCCATATTCCTCCAGTTCTAGGGTAGAGGAGTTAAAGAGATTTGTGATCTTCTAGGAAAAAAAAATATATATATCCTAGGCGGAGCATCTGTTTTAGACAAAATAACATAAGACAATCTATCAAAAGGTAATAATCTTGCACTTTAGTTATCCAGATTTAACCACTCAAGACCCTGGCTAGAATCTCCACCCAGAGGGAGTAGTACAGTATCAGGCAATAAACTCTAGCCCAGGACACATTTGCATACACAAAGGATGACAGATTCTGTCTGATTTCTCTTTGATATTTATGTAAATACCAATTGTGGAAAAAAATCAGTTTCTAATCATCCTCCTGTCTTCCACCCCTCTTGCTAGTCTTTTGGTTCCAAGGACTTTTTTAACTTCTGGACTTTTGCTAAAGATGAAGCTTTTGTGTGGGTTTAAATAAAACTAGCTCTGATACATGCAACAAAAATCCGTTGTCAAACATGGGAAGATTAAAAATAAGTGTCCAAAGGTATGCTATGTTTTCTCAGACTCTGGAAACGATTTGAAACGGAATTCAAGAAGGCAATGTGCTCTTTCTTGTCCTGATATAAACCAACAAATAAACAAGTTCAGAAAGCCCAGTACTACAGACATAAGACATCTGGAGGCTTGAAGAAAGAATCCACATTCTTGGCAATGAGTCCAAACTTGGGAACCCAATCCTCTGAAGTTCACACATCAGCATGGTGATAAAAATGCTCGCCGGCCATGATGCATCTCCATAATAGCATGTCAACCTTATCTATGTTGCAGGATATCTCCTCAAAAAGTTGATGACCCAAGGGGAAAGCGTTTCATCCCATCACACCCCGGAATGTGATCCTACTTGTGCATTCTGCACAGAAGTTCCTCTATGTAACACGACACACATCTCCTCATGAGGATGAGGATGTTTGAAAAGGGCCTTGGGCTCTGTTCAAGTACACAGAACGCCTTCTCTGTCACATTCTGGCACGAGAGTCTGAGAAGTTGGGTAGTGGGGAGACTAGTGGGGAGAAAGCAGAGGCCTGATGAATTGAAGTTTAGGGTTAGGTTATTTTTGTCCACTCAAAACTGGAAAGAAGAGAGCAAATTATACTATAAAAGAAATAAAAGCTGGCTGCCATCTTATCTTCATTTCAGATAACTAGTGATTATTTTACAGGAGAGTCACCTAAGGCCACTCTTCCCTTTCCAGGTTTAATTGGTTCAAAATGTTGCCATCGTGAGAACTTGGAACTCCTCAGTGACAGCTTTTCTGGTGTTTCAGACTTCATGGTTTGAAGAAAGAAGAGGCTCTTTACATTTTAGGGAAATTTCCAGAAAGCCACATGCTGGCACAATGAAATGAATAGTGCTAATACAAAAGAGATTGCTTACTTAAAAAGAAAATCTATCATACAACTGGGTTCATATATTTTAATGAAAAACTATTTGCTGAGCTCTTGATACATACTTAAAAGAACAACTTTTTTTTTTTTTTAATTCTAGTATGGGGTCTTGAACTTAGGGTCTAGGAGCAATCCTTTACTTTTTTTTTTTTTTCTAAAAGTAAGCACTCCACTACCTGAACCATGGACCCATTTGCAGGTTATTTTTGCTGGTTAATTGGAAATAAGAGCCTCATGAACTTTCCTGCCCAGGCTAGCTTTAAATAGCTACCCTCAGATCTCAGTCTCCTGAGTAGCTAGGATTACGGATCAGAGCCACCAACACTTGGCTTAATATGTATGTATGTATTAGGTATGTATGTATGTATTTATGCATATATAGGTGTGTTTATACATATATAAATACACATAATTCTTTTGGTCATTTCAAGAGTATTCTTAATATCACTTGATACCATTCATATTGTTATATTTATGAGAGCTGTAAGGGATGAGCACATTTTCAGAATTAAGCTCTTTCTCCAAAGACCAGTTTTCCCATTACCTATGGTACGTGCTAGTAATGAATAAGAGTAAGGCATCCCCAGCAGCCCCAAGAGGAAGAATTCCAGGCCTTGTAGCTGACAACCCATCGGACAGTGACATTAAATTATTTTTCAACTAAGGCCTCACCAGTTGCTGAGTTCATGGACTCTGGGAAGAAATCAGGTGTGAGAGGAGATGTTAGGCTTTATTTAAAAAGCACCTTGAAACACTGACTGCTAGATTTATGGGGAAAAGTCTTGCCTAATGAATTTGTGAAAGTACCGGGCACCAGAATCTGGACCCCCATCAAAGAAGATCACATTCCGGGACTTCCTGTCTAAGTGGACAGCCGGAAGTGAGAAGTTAGGTGGGGATGAATGTCAGAGACAGAAGCAGAGCTCAGAGATAAGTACACACAGCCAGCTGTCTTCTCCAACTAGAAAGCAGGTTCTAGAAGGGTAGCTCAGGAACTGTTTTTTGTTGTTGTTGTTGTTGTTGTTGTTGTTGTTTAAAGCTCCCTTGCTTATGTCAGTACTGCATGAATAAACGTGGTTGAGATGCAGAATCCAGGAATAAGCAAGATACCAAGGTGAGACACTGGAAGTCCCAACTCAACAATCTTGCCATTGCTTTGCAGATAGAGCCCTGTTACAGAGCAAGTGGCAACTTGTATTGGGGGTACACACATCTAGTGGAAATGGAAATGGAAATGGGAGGAGGGGTGTTTCTCCAGAGTCTCTGCAATCTACTTTCTATAGATTATTACTTACAGGTAGCGCCCCACCCCTAACACACACACACACACACACACACACACACACACACACACACACACACACACTAGAATGCTAAAAAGCTTGGACAAAACTTTATCATCATGATCATAAAAGTACTCATTCAGTGGCTTGTTAGCTTTAGACTATATAGCTTATTCATTTACTGAGCAACATAGACCTTGTCTTTTTAACTCTCCTCAATAATGTGAGCTTGAATCCTGCTTGGCTGTGTGTACCAGACACAGGGCATGAGGGAATGCAGTATATATTCATACATATTCAATTATATTCATAGGCAAACAAAGATTTACGTGTTTGTATTGATGATGCAATTTACACAGTGTGTTCGTGATCCCAATCAATCCCTCACATAGAACATAGGCGGCGTTTGTTGTCCAATTTCACTAGGCTGGTTTCAAGCATTTCCTGGCTCTAGCTGACTCCAGAATGCTTGGTTAGTATCTCTATGAAAAATCTTAACATGGTCCTGAAATGAATTATGTGCATGTTACTTTCCCACGTAAGGAATGCCTAGAGGAGACAATCTTGTTTCCACCGTGTTTGCATCCCTGGTTCACAGTGAAACTTTAGGTTCTGCTGCAGAGATCCCAGGAGACTAGAATTCAAGTGAGAGAGAAAAACAAAACAAACAGCAAAAAAAAATAACAAGGATTTATCGATGTCTTGGTGATATGAATGTACTCAATAATGTGTTTTGTTGTGGGCCCCATCTCCCTTGCCTTATAACAGCACATGCCTCGTTAGCGCCCCCAGAAGGTTGATTGGAGAACTGCGTGCTTAAGATTTTCTAAAACAATGCTGTATTCTCCATGTTGAATGTTGGGGGGCGGCATATGGAGGGAGAGGAAGGAGGGGGATGAGGACATGCCCCCAAATATAAAGGAAGAAAGGAATTGGCCTATGTGAATTCCCTTTGGTGTGTTTCTTTCTCTTTTGCATTTTTGAGCCCAAACCATGTTGTGCCAAAGGCGCCAAAGAATCACATGAAGTTCTATCAATATTTCCTACTCCTCACCTACCAAGCCAGAAGACCCAAGGAGAGCTATGACACACTAGGTCTGCCTATTGGTAAGTTGCAACCAATCACAGGGTGGTCTTGCCCCTCGTGTGGAGCTCCTAGTTGCTTTAAATGACACCAAATGTCACAGGGAAAAAGGAGTAAAGCTGAGACATGTGTTTTTGAATTTAGTGCAAGATGGAGCGTACACAAATCCATTCTTTATTCACTTTGGGGACTAGGTTAATCCTTCTCTCCTGTAGATCTCACTAAACATGTGTCCTGCGGCTTACCTACAGGAAACTGTTACACTGCACATTCTTGCAATGTCAGCTAATTCATATCAAGGCAGAAAAAAAAAAAAAGTCAGTTGAATCGACTTGCCACAGATCAGGTCTACCATGATGGACCTGGAGGTGCTATCTCCATTATTGCTCTGACATCTCAAGACTCAACATTTTCCAGAAAGCCAAGCTAACTATATTTCTCAGTCTTGCTCCATTTCATCCTTGGTAGTATACACTCCGCTTTAATGTCCCTAAACTAAATGAGGTGTGATTTCCTCCTCGATAGGACTAACACTTTAAATAACTATAGAGAGTTGGGGAAAGTGTGATTTTCATTTCTCCACATAGAGAAGTCAAAAATGATGGTAGAAATGCAGTTCCGACCCCTTTTCCAATGAGGGCTATTGGCTGAAAAAAGTTACATAAAGAATATTTGGCAATGACAGAATTTTCCTGACAATTGAGTGTCTGAGAGAATGGATTGATTGGAAATGCATGTAAGACTATTTTATAAAAGAAACAACAACAGTGAACTCTTTAAAGGGGCACACATAATGAAGATTCTCTATGAAAGTCCATATTTGGACACCCATTTGTTTATTCTTAGTCATCTAAAAGGCTCAACTTAAACTTCTTTTCTCATTTCTGCCAAACATTAGAAGTGTCGAGATTACCACAAAGGGGCATGTCATTCCCAGATCACATTTCCCATCTCCAGAGTTTTGAAAAACTTCATCTATCTATTTAAACACTTTGGTCATGATCCAAAATGAACTTGACCTTCGGAAATCTGAGCCCAACTCATTATTGTGGCCTGTCCAAGTTGGCCACAGAGAGTCCTATGGGCCATTACTTCATTGTTTATTCTGGAAAATTATAAATATTTTAAAGAACTCCAAATTATGCAGCTAAATAGGAACATTTTACATGTCTCAGTCACTGTCAAGGTTTTCTTTCCTGCTCTGGGTTTTGGCCATGTCTTTAAGATTCTAGTTAGAAAAAAAAAATCCTGACAGTTTAGACAGTATAATGTGTTCTTGCCAGTTTTCATAGGACAATGGAAAAATCTTCTTAGCGAAATCTTATTATATAGCCAGGTACCAGTGGCTCATGCCTCTAGTCCTAACTACTCAGGAGGCTGAAATCTGGGTGGTTGTGGTTCAAAGCTAGCTCAAGCAGGAACGTCTGTGAGAGTCCATCTCTAAAATAACCAGAAGAAAATTCAGTATGGAGGCATGAATCAAGTGGTGGAGTGTCAGCCTTGCGAACAAGCTGAATGAGTACAAGGCTTTGAGTTCAAATCCCAGGACCACCACCAGCAAAGAAAAACTCTATTATTAACAAACTCATGTTGAGCCACATGCTGTTATACTTGAAGTCATATTATGTATAATATTCTCATCGCATGATGGAAAGATTATATGTCATATAAAATATATTTTTCTCAAGATGTTTGCAGTGTTGTAATTGGATGGTTTATAGTTGCATATGCTATGCATATATATACTACGTACACATTTATTACAAATCTGAGCAGTGTTATTCTGGATAAGGAGAGCTATGAAACTCTAGAAACAAATATTGGAGTTATCAGAGTGCAATCTGAAGGACTAGGAGAACAGAAAGAAGAAATTTAACTGTAGGATATCTCAAAGGGAACTGACCCGATGCCTTTGAAATATCTGCTAGGCTCCAAGAAAACTCACGAGGGTAAATTTTACTCTTGCAATTATTTTGCAAGTGAGGAGTCTGAGGCTCAACATAACAATAAGTAACCCAGCCAGAACTTAAAGGGAGGCTGATCTGACTTGGAAGAAAATGGCAGTCTTGCTTTTCCTGTATTCAGTTGAAAAACTTACGGTTGGAACCACACAGACCTCTGCAGGAACAGGAAATGGGTAAGAGAAGTTCTGCTTCTAAGCTTCAGTGTGCATTTCAGAAGCAAACGGACTCTAATTTCAAAGGAGATACTTGGGCTGTTGGGACTCGCACTTGTCAACCAGAACTCACTGGCTACTCAGATTTAGGGGAGACAGCACCAACTCTCAAACTCTAAGAACAGGGTGGGCATAAATAAAGCCAGACCAGTTTCCTGCAGAAATGTTGTGGTTGCCTGTGAAGGGGTGTGTGTGTGTGTGTGTGTGTGTGTGTGTGTGTGTGTGTGTGTGTGTGTTAAGATTCCGCTCAGAACTCACAGGCAGCAGATAAAGTCAATGATCAGTTTGCTGAGTATGAGAAAATGGGTAAAGCCTACATTTATTTAATCACTAGGCACTGAAGCATCAGATCATTTAAAAGAATCCTTTGGCCATGCAGTGAGGACTCATGGTCTGGAGGGAGAGGAGGGAAATAGTTCAAAGAGACCCCAGGATCCAGTATCCTGCCAATAAAACATGCACTGACAGGTAAGAGGCCATTGATATCCAGATCTTTATCTCTGAGAATGCCCAATATTTATGAGTGTTTATTTCATTAGGCCATTAGTAGAGCCGGGAAAAGGGCACATTTTTATTGGGTTGCAAAATTCCCACAGGAGTCACAACACTGAGAAATGAGATATGGCAAAACTGTGTTCTGAAGGTACCGACCCACTTCCTGTAGGCTTCCTTGGTCTTCTTGTCCCATCCTCCACCATACCACCCACATCCCATCACTCCCCTCTGAGTCCTGGGGCAGCTCCCTCTTCTTGCGAGGCATAATTCTCCAGGGAGAGTGTTCTTTCCAATACACAATTCTGAATTGCTGTCTAGTGATTTCATCAGAAAAATCATGAGATCTAAAATGCCTTAAGCAACACTCATTATATATATATATAATAAATCCCCCATATATGTATATAGACATATATGTATATACACACATATGTATATATGTATATGTACATATATGTATGTGTGATATATATCAGAGGATTTAAATACACTCACTCAAAAGACTTGGATTCCAAAAGTGAAAAAATACTGCTATAAAAGCATAACAAGCTGGACCTCAGTGGCTCACAACTGTAATCCTAGCTACTCAGGAGGTGGAGATCTGAGGACCACAGTTCAGAGTCAGCCCAGGCAGGTAAGTCCATGAGATGCTTATCTCCAATGAACTACCAGAAAGCTGGAAGTTCAGCTGTGGCTCAAAGTGATAGGGTGCTAGCCTTGAGCAAAAAGAGCTTAGGGATGGCCCCCAACAATGAATAGTAATAATAATAATGCATAACTTTTCACTTAAGAAGGACCATGGAGCCACATTACTCTCTCTTGAAGTTCACCTATGAGAAGTAATACAGATTCCATCCGTTTAAGATGTGATTCTGGTTTAAACACACACACACTCACACACACACACACACACACACACGAGATACACAAAACTCAGCATACGCTAAAGGGATAGGTAAACTTCTAATGGAGACTAAAAAAAAACCCCAAAGGAGATCCACTCTTTAAACTTCCATGATTGGACCATCTGGTGTTCTTAAGATTATGTTAGTTTTGTAAGCGTCAACAGCTGGAAATGAAGTACAACCAGACTGATTTACATAGGACCCACTGGCAATGAAGCCCTGAAGACTGGGCAGCCCTGAGCTGTTCCTGCCCCTGAGTATAAGAAATCCTATCATATTTAAATATACTTCCTCTTGTATTCTGCACTTATTCCCTGTATGATTGTACAGCAACATGGCTAATGGCAATCATTACAACGATAATCCCTCACCATAAGATAGATTGAAGAGGGAAGTTCATGGCCCACACTTGTAATCCTAGCTACTTAAGAAGCTAAGATCAGGAAGATCACAGTTGGAGGTCCATTAGACTCCACCTCCAAAATAGCCAGTAGCTGGGCTGGAAGGATGACTCAAGTGGTAGAGTAAGCTAGCAAGTCTGAGGCCCTGAGTTCAAACCCCGGTACTGCCAAGACAGATGACAAATGCAATGTGACACCTATAGGAAAAGTGTCAAAAACACTGGATCCTGTTGTCTTTAGCTAACTCAAAAAAAAACTTATACATGGGTATTCCCCTTTGTTCATTCAAAGTCAGCTTTCTCGTGCACATGTGTGTGTGTGTGTGTGTGTGTGTGTGTGTGTGTGTGTGTGTGTGTGATTTCTTATCACTATGGCATATTCTACTCTGTAGTTTCCCACTATTGAATTCCAGAATAATGCCACATTTAGATTTTACATATGACTTAAATGCTATGTTCATTGTTTTTTGGGTTTTTTTTTTTCCAAACATGGGAGAACACTAGTTTGAACTCAGGGCTTCATCCTCGCTAGGTTGGCATTCTACCCTTTGGACCATGGCCTCTTCTCTAACTGTTAGGTTTTGATGGGAGCATTAAGATATGGAGCTTTTAATAGAGCCTCTGAGTTTTCTCATCAGAACAAAGAAAGCTACGTCTATTATGGGTTGTCCTTTCTCTCAAAGCAAGCAAAGTCTATGGTTGTTGCCTAGTGACTATTATTCATTAGGAGGGGGGATAAAAAGAAAGATGAAGACATTTTCCCTTTTAGAAATACACTGCTATGGTTGTTTTGTGTCCAGCAAGTTGTCTCCAAGTTACTTATATTAGCAGGAAAGAAGGGCCAGGTGTTGGGGCCCTAGTGAGGAACAACTCTAAGGACTCATGGGATATATCTTCTAAAGAGAGAGAGAGCAGAAATGGCAGACAGGTACACCAGAAAGACAACAGAAGAGCCATGGCAGATATTGGGCATGGAGAAGGGAGAAAGACACGGGTGCTTCATGCAGGGAAATAGGAAAAGATGTCTCTGGGGAGGGGGTGCTAAGTACCCTGAGATGCAACAATGAGGAAAATCTAGCCAAGCTAGGTGTGGGAGGGAGAACATTCTGGTCCTCACATGCACACACACAGTCATCAGTGGGAATGCAGAGAATGGAGACTAGAGAAATCGCTAAGAGCTCTGGCAGCTGCATCCTGGGGAGAGAGAAACACCGAGAAGGGAGAAGCACACCCTGGACTTGGACACAGCCTGGCCATGGGACAGAAAGAAGTTGAGGATGACGAACAGGTGTAGGGATTACCCAAGAGGGCTGGGGTGGGGAGGGGACCAGGTATGAGCAATGGAGCATGTATCATGGGGAGATGTGAAGTGCCTTGGACAGCTCTGTTCCTTCCCAAGATAACATCGATGGGAGATGTGCAAGCCGGTGCTTCACTCCTTCCTGACAGTGACCCTCCATGAGGCAGGACGAATGCACCCAGCCGTGAGACTCCAGTTGTTGAGCTCCACAGACGAGTCCCAAGGATGAAAATCACAGCCCCATATTACTCCTTTCTATGAGTGCCCAAGGGTGCTTGGGACATATTGTCATACCTTAAGCTTCATGGAGAGGAGTAGGACTCAAGATTATGTTATTAATCCATGACAAATTTTGGGATCAGAAAAGACTTTGAGCTCCAGTTTTTTTAAACTTACTTGGGTCTTTGGGGGAAAATCTCCACAACAAGCGTTCCATAACCACTTTAGGAACCTTTCTCTCCAGACTAAACCTATGCACGGAGAGTAGGATTAGAGACAATGAATATGCAAAAAACAATTTGTGTTTTATTTGCTCCTACTCGTGCTTACATTCTTCAGACACCAAATGCAGCCACTTGTGCTACGAGCTCCAGGAAGCTTTTGCAGTTTCCTGAAAAAAAAAAAAAAAGAAAAAAATCTTTCTTGGTTGTTGTTTTGAAAGTGCATCAGCAATTATATTTGAATTATAAAGTCAGCTGAAATTCAAGGCCAGACTGAATTCCGACTCTGAGACACGGTAGCCAGCATCTATCTCCAGAGGCGAGATAGCAGGCCAAGTAGGGAGAAAACTGTTTCCTTAAAGAACAAGCTGTTGACAATGAACGTACGATGGAGTATTGCTCTGAGATTAGTTTCAAGGGAAAGGGGGGAACATTCCTTCAAGGCCTGAATCATTTATTAGCCTAGGACTTGACTGATCAAGTTCCCAGATCCTGAAACAGAAGTTGAAGTGGTGACGCCCTTGGGCCATCGGCTCTCAGGCCGAGCTCAGCTCCAACACCAGAGGATCAAGGAAAGAACAAGATGAATTCCGATGTTGCGACAAATTTCAAGGGGGATTAGTTGAAAAAAAAAAAAAGGAAAAAGAAAATGCCTGCAGAGACAAAGCAAATGGAAATCTATACCCCCAGGTTGATGCTTCCAAGTTGGAAATAGGGAGAGAGTTCATTCACGTACCCATCACGCATTCCTTGACTTTAAGATGATATTTTGAGGGAGCATCAATCTTAGGGACTCCTGGTACAACCATAAGCCTGCACTTGGGGTGCCTTATCTGGAAGAAATGATAGATCTGTCTCACCATGAGTTATGATCAAGCTCCTCTTTTGATCCGTGACTTACACAGACAAGATAGAGGCCAAAGAGAGAACGAACGGTTCACTTCTCAAACCAGTCCTGCCTGACAATGGGAAAGAAAGGAACAGAATTGTGAAGGAGACAGATTCAGTGTTATTATTATTATACATAGGCATCAAAAGTCTCTTTGAGAATTAGGTGGCCTTCCTTCTCAACCAACTGCCGAATATCGGGTATTTTTTTTAATCTTGACTTTTGTTTCTGGGGTGTGTGTGTGTGTGTATGTGTGTGTGTGTGTGTGTGTGTGTGTGTGTGTGTGTGTGTGTGTGCAGTATTACAGATTGAACCCAGGGACTTGAGTCATGTTCCCAGCCACTTTGTTTTTGACATGGGGTCTTGCTAACTTTCCCAGGTTGGCTGAGAGCTAGCGTTCCTCCAGGAGGTAAGAGTACCTCCTGAGTTGCTGGGATTACAGGCATGAGCCACCTTGTTGAACTCTCAGCATTGATTTGTTATTGTGATTCACTCTTCACAGCAAACAAACTATTTATCCAACTGAAAAATATCCTAAACTCTGTGCTTCAAAAACTATGAAGGTGCTTAACTTGTGTTTTTTTTTAACAAAATGATTTTATGAAGAAGTTGCAAATAGTAAATGCCCCAGAAGATCCATTATAAAAGCAGGCCGTTCAGCTCTCAATTCATTTTCAGTCATCCTGTCAGGAAGCCAGAAGCTACTTTCCTTGAGTCTTTGTGTTACCTGTACTAAGCTTCAGGTTATCGATCCTATATTATCATGGTTGTTCACCTCTGTCCAGATGCCAAGCTGGCTTGTTACAACCATTTCATTTCTTGGTGTTTGTATTATTATTTTTCTTTTCACTGTAACTTCTATTTTGAAGTGAAAGAGTTTCTTCAAACTTAGAATTAAACTAGAAGATGTGAACACACACACACACACACACACACACACGGTGGTGAGTTTTCCATCTGTGGACACACCTCTACAAATGTCTGCCTGGTCAGAATGTGGGTTAGGGGCCTCAATTCCCCCACCAGGATGGTGGGATAGGCATCGTGTGAATTCGCTGTGGAGGAAACTGGAACAAGGAGTAGTGCAGCTCTTTGTAAAATAGGTCACCTACCACGAGTGTAAGGAGAGAAGCCAGGCAAAGGGTAGCCAAGAGCAAGGACCTACCACAAACCTGAGAGAGGAGGATTTACTGAGTGTTACACAAGGAAGCTACGCCCAAAGCCCCTTTGAGAGGGCCTAAGAAAGAGGCCATTGTTGCTGGAGGCGATTGGATCTGCCTCCGCTGCCTTCTTTTACACATCCCCAGATCTCGTGTCACAAGCACCCGGTTTAGAGAGGTGACCGCCATGTGATACACCTTAATAAGCCCACAGCTACCCTGCTGGGGTGGTGTTCTGTTCCCCACCCCTGCCCCACTGGTTGTTTCACACGTTGGACATCACAGCGCTCTCTGTTGTGGGCTCAGCAAGCGCTGGGCACGGTTGAATGAACTGGCTGGCCCGGCCTCTGGAGCCCACTGGAATTGGCTCCACGATCCTTGTCAAAGCCATTCTCTCTCTGCCCTGCCATCCTCGTGTTGATTACCCGGCTTGGCTGTTTACTCAGAGGTCATCTGAGCTCAGCGAGCCGATGTGCCTTCCTCTCCGGTCTTTTCATTGACAGCCCATTTTGCAAAAAGATTCTTCCCACGGCCATGCATACATACTTCTCTTTTTTTCTAACCCAAGGTATTTGTATTGATAGGTCGATTGTGGTCAGACACACTGCGTCCTGGACTTGAACGAGGGCCTCACGCTTGCTAGGAACGTGTTCTGCCACGTGAACCATGCCACACAGCTCTAGTTGTGTTCACATGGGTTCACTTGGGATCCCCACCCCTACCCCACCCCTAGGGAAGACCTTGATTTTCCCACCTAAGCCTTCTTCATAGCTGGGATTACAGAAGTACCATGTCCGGGTGGTGCGAACCACACTTTTCCTGACTTCCCCACTAGCCAGGCTTATAGATTTGTGCCATGATGCTTTAAAAGCAGACTATACATCTGCTTTTGAGACTGAGTCCAGAAATGTGCACATTGAATTTTATTTCTAAGCGCTGGGCTGTATGTGTGTGTGTGTGTATGTGTGTGTGCAAGTGCGCATGCATGCACACTAGTCCTGGGGCTCAAACTCAGGCCTTAGGTACTGTCCTTACACTTGTTGGATCAAGGAGAACAGAAGCAGAGTCACATCTCCACCTCTGGCTTCTCAAGTGGTTCATTGGAGAGAAGAGTCTCACTGTCTTTCCTGCCTGGGCTGGCTTCAAACCTTGATCCTCAGATCTCAGCCTCCTGGGTCGTTAGGATGACAGCCGTGAGCCACCAGCACCCAGCTAGGGGAGTGGGATTTACATAGACACTTTCCCCATTTCCACGTTCCTTCTGGGTGATGATTAAGGGTGTCTTTGAACCCATTTTGTGGAAAAGTCCAGGGCCACATAATGTCATTAATACTTAGGACACTTCCATGAACTCAACATCACATAGTGAGGAGCTAGCACAGTTCATGCCCTGTTGCTTCCTCAGAGCCCCTTCCCTTGGTCACAACATGTAGCCTATTATTTAGATTCATTGTTTTTACTTAGCAGGAAAAGTTAGTAGTATAATTGCTTGATGGATGATACAGTTCAGGGACCCTGAGAAACACAGCCTGTCCAAACTCAGGCAGCAGACCATAGCAGAGCCAGGTGGGATGCGTTTCTGAAGAGCTCACAGACTCCAATAAAAACACAACGCATTTTCTTTTTACTTAAGCCAGATCAAAAGCGTAGTCTCGCTCAACAATAATAGGGTTGTTTTTTTTTTTTAAGAAAAAGAATTTTGACACAGAACAGTTGTGAAACAACAACTCACTTTGACACAAAATTTTGTTGTTGTGTTGGAATGATTATTTTTTTGTTTTGGGGTTGTTTTATTTTTTAATACCAGCTAAACATCACAACAAATAGCTCAGGGTTGGGAACTGGTGAGGATTTTCTACCATCATGGGTGTTTGCCACTGTTGGCCCTCATGCGTAGTCCTCAAAACTGGTAGGGTGAAGTAGGCTAATGTCATCTGGTGTGGACAGAGGCCCCAATAAATCCCTCATAACACACAGGGAACTTCCCACCCAACACCCCCCAAAATCATCTGGCCCCAAATGTCAAGAGTTCTGAAGTTGATTAAGCCTGTGGTAGTCTCCTTTGATGTTAGATGTACACAAAAATAAAGCAAGTGAGATAAGGCGATATTTAAAAAATCAAACTGAATTTGAGCTGTTTCGAATGTCACAGCTCAGCTGGGCACTGCGTGGCTCGTGCCTGTCATCTTAGTTACTCAGGAGGCTGAGATCTGAGGATCACAGTTTGAAGCCAGCCCAGGTATGAAAGCCCATAAGACTCTTATCTCCAATGAACCACCAGAAAACTGGAAGTGGAGCTGTGGCTCAAAGTGGTACAGTGTTGGACTTGAGCAAAAAGGCTTAGGAAGAGTGCCCAGGCTCTGAGTTCAAGCCCCAGTACTGGCAAAAAAAAAAAAAGACTTGTCTTGCCAGACAAGTGCCAGGAAAAAAAAAAAAAACTGCTCCAATGACACACTTCTTGATAATGTTACATTTCTTCCCAATGATCCTTCCTTTTTCTGTATATGTGGTGCTGAGGAATCGAACCCAGGGCCTCATGTATACGAGGCAGGCACTCTTGCCACTAGGCCATATCCCCAACCCATGATCCTTCCTTTTTCTAGCCTTTTTTTTTTTGCCATTAGTTAGTTAGTTTTCTAAGTTGTAGGTATCTTGCAAATGAGTCTGGGATACAATTTCAGCTGCAGACCTCAAATTTGATTATGAGAATTTTTTTTTCTTCAGATCTATCACTTTCTTTTTACAGACTGAGAACATTTAGAAGCACGAGACAGAGATTAAAAGAAGAGCTGAGCACCCAATTCCTCTAAATATCCTTACTATTTTATTTTTAAGAAGGCCAAAAGGGACACCAATTAGAGACAGTTATGGACCATGTTCGAGCTGTTCATATTTTTACCCCATTCCAGTAAAACGTCTCTCTTCAAAATATTTGGTCCCGAGGAGGAACGAAAGAATGAGAGTTATTTTATTTTTCTCTCAGAGAGATGCTGGCAATAATCACTCCTACATGTCTGAGCTTGTTTTCATCTTGCCAAGTACTTTGATATTTTTGAATGTGGCTCCACAACGTAAAAACAAGAGCGGTGATAACTCATACTAATTACTCAGCTTGTATATTAATGCTTGACAAGGGAGGAACTTTGCTTTCCTTGATTTTGGTTGCAAAAGTAATAATAATAATAACAATAATAATAATAGAAGAAATCCCAGAGGAAATAGGAACCCAAACTTTCCAAAAATCCACAGTGCGTGGATTTAAACCATCCAGATTGTCCTCTAAGTGATAGGTCCCCCTTAGCAGATGTTCGGTGTTCAAGGGGTCAGGTCAGCCAGCGGCTGCTGTGTTTCTACTTTTAGGCTCGAAGCTCCACCTTCCTGCAATTTTATCTCAATGGATCTCAAAGAAGATTGAGGTCCTCTCTCTCTTGCCACGCATGCTCTTCCTTTCTATTCAAGATGAAACGATAATGTGGCAGACATCCTTTTTGATGAGCCAAAACTACGTCCATTGGGTAGGTCCCTAAAGAAGACCATAACATAAACTGGGGTTTAGGAAGCATCAGGCCAAGTAGTTGGAAGTTTAGACAGCTGCAGTGATGATGTCACAGACCAAAGCTGGAGTATGGACAGAAAGATGGGGACTGCAGAACGGATGATTAGGAGGAAAGAGCAGATCGCCACGCCACTTATATTTTATTGAAGATACACATACCTTTGAAGTGGGTCTTTGAGTTACCAGTCAATATCTCCTTTTCAATTCTTGCCTTGAAAGGTAGATAACATTTGGAAAATTGAAATGGGGGGAGACCCAGAGAGGAAAGCAATACGAGGAAGGTCAGAGGAAAGAACAGGAAGGAAGATCTTGGGAGAAACTGTAAAGATTGCTCTCCACTGCTGTTCCCTTCCCAAATTACCTGATTCAGTGAGATCTCCTCCTACCCCACACTCACCCCAGGACTTAACAGAGCCATCCAGCCTGAGAAACTTCTTTGTTCTGTGAAGGATTTGGATATCTCAGTTAGGAAATCTCAGACATCCAAATGGACACTAGACTTCCCTTTACCCAACAACACTAAACCTATGCTCTGGGATGGGGTGGCTTGGGGAGCAAAGCACAGTGGGAGATAGCTTTGTAGCATATACATAGCATGCTGGGTGTGAACCCCAATACTACAAAAGAAGGACAGAACAAAAGCCAAACCTTCGTTCTGTCAGATAACAAGTCTTATTTTGTATGCTTTTCAGGGTTGAGTTTCTCCAAGAGATACTATGTTCAATTTGATTGTCAAGCAATCCATAATCAGGTTGCTTTTCATTTCTCATAAATTTGTGTTCAAAAGTTAGTCTATCCTGCTGTCACTCATGCCGTCTGCCTCTGATAGAGTTCAAATGTCAATATGAACAGATTGGCCAGAGTTTAGCTTGATCTCCATCAATTTTAGTATTTAAAAAAAAATGTAGGTTCCCCCCCACACACTTTGGTTTAATTTTGTTTATTTAACAGTGTTGCAGTGTCGCTCAGGCTGGTCTTCCTCTTCCCTCTGGTTCCAGAATGCTGGGATTATAGATGTGCACTGCCATGCTTGGCCCACATTTTTAAGTGTTTGTAAGTGGGATATATTTCCAGTTCTACATCTAGAGTGACTGCCTTCTCTCTGTGGGTTATCCTTGATGACATGGTATTGAGGATGTGTTCAAATTTTACCAATGATGATTTGAGCTCTTTTAGTTTTCTCCTCTATGATTTTCCTCCCCAGTTTTCTTCTCCATGGTCAATTCAGAATTAATAAAACTGAGGAGAAGATTGAAAAACCAGTAAAGCTGAAGAGAAATGAGAATAGCTAAATCTCTGGCTAAATATTTGCAGTTTGGAAAGGCAGTTTTGAAGGAAAGAATATCCCCTGGGTCTTTTCCATGTCACCTGGGCATTTAGTGTCCAGTGAGTTTCATTCCAATGAGCTACAGGTGAGAACAACAGAGAGACGGGTAGTTATAGAAGTTACCATTATTATTGTTAGGGTGCTTTCCCTTGGGGAATGTACTCGCGGTCTTGTGCTTGCTAGGCAGGTGTTCTACACTTGAGCCACCCTTCTAGATCCTTCCCATATTGGTTCTTTCCAAATGTGGGGTCTCATTTTATCTTCTGACCATCCAGGACTGTGATCTTCCTACTTATGGTTCTCTATGTTGATAAGATAACAGGCACACACACCAACCGTACCCAGCCCATGGTGGAGATGGACTCACAAACTTTCATGACTAGGATCCCAAATTCCATCTGCCATGTTGCTGTGATTACAGGCTGGAGCTACTACACTCTGCTCAGAGGTAGGCCTTTGTGACCAGATATACTGCACTTGTCTTTCACCATGCTGCTTGTGGAGCTGGGGCCCAGTAATACCAACATCTCTGTGTTACATGTCTCTGGTAAACAAGTGGACCCATCTCAGCAACAGATTCCCTGTGAGTAGTTTCAACAAACACTTCCGACATCTGGACAGTCATCTGGGAGCCGAAGATGGGGCGTAGGGCTCTCCCCATACTTTCAGATCTCTAACTTAATTGGCACAAACCACAAGCTGAAATGCCAGTGTGGAATTTTAGGCAAAGGGACTTCAAAGGCTGACCCCTTCCAAACGTAAAGTTGATTCCTCTGGGAAATTCCTTCAGTGAAGTGTCCAGCCATATGCAGAATGCTATAGAGACTAGAGTCCCTTTCTGGGGTTGTCTATTTCTTTTCTGTCTTTTCTTTCTTTCTTTTTCTTTTTGCACCAGGAGGCCTGGTGGGGGAGTGTCTCTGCCATCTTGCAGGTTCCCCCACCCCCCCAAAGACCACAGCTGTTCTGTTTGGACAGGCTGGTCTCAAAGTTTGAGCTTACACACAAAGACCTTATCACCAACACCCGCCTTTCTCTGACAGCTGTTTTCTTTCCCAGCCCTGAGGGGAAGGGGGTGGGGTGGGGGAGGTTTGCTGAAGAAAGAAGCTGTGGGTAAGAAAGCTGGCTCAGGGAAACTTAAGACAGTGTCACAAATCCCTCATGTACACACCTCAGTGATCAATCCTGTACTTAAAAACAAAAGGATGGTATCACAATTTGGATGAATCTATCAGTTTTGTTCAGGAGGGCTGGTATCATAGAAGCAGGGAACTAAATGACTTCCTATAATAAAAGCAGGAATTGCTATCAACTACCAGGACTGATTTTATTTTATTTTTTTTCCAAGTTGCCCAGGAAAGCCCATTGGAACACACAGGCATTCCAGAGTGAACCAGCAGGGTGAGAGTGGCCACAGGAAATCTGTGCTGCATCTAGAGGAACTGATAAAAATAAAAGAAGAAGAAGAAGAAGTAAATAAATAAATAAATAAATCTCAGGGTCCCTGTCAGCTGAGAAAATTGAGAGGGACCTACAGTGACTTCCTTTGCGGAAGGTTTGTTTGTTTTGTGCTGGTGAACTGCGCCCCCTGGTGGATCCGGAAATGCTTATGCTTGAGAATTTCTTCAGCAAGGTACATGCAACCTCATAAGGCTGAGTATACCTCTAGCCTCCAGGAGAGAGAGAGAGAGGGAGAGGGAGCGGGGGAGGGGGGAGAGAGGAGAGAGAGAGAGAGAGAGAGAGAGAGAGAGAGAGAGAGAGAGAGAGAGAGAGAGAGAGAGAGAGACTTCCTTTAGCATCCTCCAGAAGCATACTGAACACCTGATTCAGCCCCTCACTCATTCGGAGCATAGCCTGAGTGGGAATTGGTGTTACCTTGCCCCACGTGTTTTCAGGAGCTGCTCATGGAGTCCATCTGTGGCTCTGTGTTGATTTGGGAAGACACGGAAAATCCTTTTAAGACCTATATTTTATTTTATTCCCCTTAAAGGTAACTCTGGACATTAGTCTACAGTGAGGAACGTGACCCAGGAAAGGGGGATATTTTGTTGTGATATCATTTAGTTGCTGTAGGGATTTTGTTGTTTGCTTTGTTTTCCTTAGTTTTGTTGCAGTACTTGGGGCTCAAACCAAGGCCTTAGCATTTTTGCTCAAGGCTAATGCCCTGGGACTTGAATCATAGCTCCAAGATTGGCTTCTGGGGTTTCTGATTTTTGCTTTTTTTTTTTTTTTTTCCTCCTGGCTGGTTAATTGGAGATAAGAGCCTCATGGAATTTCCTGTCGAAGCTGGCTTTGAACCACAATCCTCAGATCTCAGCCTCCTGAGTAGCTAGGATTATAGACATGAGCCAGCAGAGCCCAGTTTGGTTCCTTGTGTTTTTGTCTGCGTCTGATTCTTCTTATGGGGTGGGTCATGTTGATTGTGGGTAATTTGTAGTTAGGACTCTTGTTCTACTTGTCTTCTCTCAAAGTAAAGATAGCATCTAAGATTTGCTCAGGATAAAAATCTCCACCTTTATTATACATTTTGATGCCAAGATAAATAACATATGTTGTTGTTTTCATTGGAGGCGTTTCTCCTCTGCCATGCCCAGGGGAGCGATATTGCAGGTCAGACAGAGATGGAAATCTAGGACAACTCAATGACTCTTTCGAACATTCTACAATGAGTAATCTCCCTTTGAGTCCAAATAGATCATAAGCTAAATACGAAGGCCTTTTAAATATTTATTTAACAAGACATATTTTAAATAACCTACATATGTAAATAGAATGTTCTCAGCCTGTACATTATTGCCAGGTCAATTCTCATGTTCTGATATATAATTAATTACTGGTTTATTCCTATGTAAACCAAAGGAGAGAGTAATTCAGCGGTGCCAGGTCATAGGTACCAGAAAAATTGTCATACCGTCTTGACAGTGTGAAAGAGAACTTAAGACTATAAAATCTGAGCTGGTATAGGATAATTTCCTGTTCCCTACTTTGGTTGTTGTTGTTTTTTTTTCTTAGATTTTTCTCTATGCTACCTAGGTGAGTTTAGTATACAGATTTTACAAGTTTAATCTAAGAAGCCACAATCAGGGTGATCTATGCCTTAGACAAAGTGCTCACCTACGGTGGGTGGGTGTCACTTGCCTGTGAGGTGACTCTTCTCTGTAACAAAAAAATAATAGCAAGATCAATCATCTTGGTATTTCATGGTCATTGAAAATACTAGTAGGAAGCTGGGCACTGGTGTCTCACACTTGTAATCCTAGCTACTCAGGAGGCTGAGATCTGAGGATCCAAGATCAAAGCCAGCCTGGGGAAGAAAAGTCCCTGTGAGACTTTTATCTCCAAATAATCACCAGAAAACCAGAGATAGAACTGTGGCTAAAAGTAGGAGAACATTAGCTATCCGTGAAAAAGCTTAAAGACAAGCACCGATACTTTTCTCACAGGAAAACTCACGCTCACACTCCTTTCCTTTCCCTCTTAAAATGGGTATGTCTTTTAAATATTTCTTGTAAAAACCATTTCTTTCTCCTGCTAGGGATTGAACTCAGGGCCTAGATGCACTAGGCAAATGTTGTACCAGTTAAGCCACATCTTCAGCTCCAATTTTCTTTTCATCTTCACTTTTTGACATTCCTAGGGCTTGAATCCCAGAGCCGTGAGATTGTTAGGTTGTCACAATGCCACTGAGCCACAGTCCCCTTTCTTGCTGGTTATATTTTGGATTGGATCTTAACTTCTGCCCTGTCTACGTGCCTGCTTGTAGATTTCCCACCGTCACCGAGATTACAGGTGAGCACCGCCATGCCCAACTCTTCTTCTGAAGCGAGATCCTTATAGACTTCTGTCTGGATGGTCTCATAACACAATCCTCTGAATCTCTGTCTTCCATATAACCTGGAATTACACGCACACCCAACAGAGCTTAGTGATGGATTAAGAAGTCTTTTGCTGAGAACGTAGCTTAGTGGTAGAGGGCTTGCCTAGCATGCATGAAACCCTGGGTTTGATTCTTCAGCACCACATATATAGAAAATGGCCAGAAGTGGCGCTGTGGCTCAAGTGATAGAGAGCTAGTCTTGAGCAAAACAAGCTCAGGGACAATGCCCAGGCCTTGACTTGAAGCCCCAGGACTGGCACAAAACAACAACCCAAAAACAAAAAACAAAAACTAGTACAGAGAAGTCTCTTGAAAATTTTCCTCTCATTCTCCGTCTCCTCAAGCCAGGATGATAGGAATGAAGTAATGGCACTCAGTTTCCCCCTCCTCCTTTAAAATGCTGCTTTTGTTTTATTTGCTAGACAGGATCTTTGCACAGGCCTGGCTCGGTCTCCTGAGGCTCCTGCCTCTCCCTACCAAGGAGCTGGGATGACAGGCATGCAACATCACATGCAGCTCACTGCAAACTTCCTAAGGGGTGAAAGTTCCTAACTGCAAATTGGACACGTGTGAAAGAAGTGCTAACTAGGCAATGGTAAATAAAGCGCATGCTCTCTGTAGATGTTAGTTACTGATGCTCTAACACCAGGGCACTTTTAGTCTAAGCTGGTGCCGGCGTGCCACTAGTGTGGTGATTTACACACAGTACATTGGATTTACCACAAACCCAGCTCAATGTTCTAATTCCCAACTCTGAATTAGCTCAGCAACAGAATTTTAGCCAGTGAGTTAGTGACATTATCTTAGCCCATGGCCAACACCTCAGGGAAATTTAGTGTTGGGGGAAAAATCATCATTTAAGATAATTCACTCTTACAATCACCTGGTTGTTTCGCCCACTTTGCAATTTGCAGTAGATCCTCTTGCTGCTATCTATCCTGAAGAAATGTTAAAACTTGGGGAAAAACATGAATTAAGGCAACTACCAAAAGGTGACTCTTCTGTTGGAATAATCATCAGAAACAAGTTGCTGATCACCTGTCTTCTCGGTTCTCTCCCCATTGCAGCTTCTTGGCTTGCCCTTTGCTATGGTGACTCTATCAGGCATAGGAATTGCTTTTCAGAAATATGTGGCGAGCTGTTGTATGTCCCACAAACTAAGACATAAGTATTTTTCAATGCTTTTGTTGATTAAATTGAATCTGACAAGTCAGTATGGGAAAATAATTTTCTCTTAGGGATAAACATTACCTTCTTGTTACATATGATGAAGATTGATACCCTTGTTTTTGCGTCTGTCATCTGAGGAAATCCTGCTTAACCAGGCACGAGTGGCTCACACCTATAATCCTCACTAGTCAAGAGGCTGAGAGATGAAGATCTTGGTTCCAAGCACACCTAGTGAAAAACATTGGGAGTTTCTTAGCTCCCATTAACCAGAACACTCAGAAGTAGATATGTGGTTCAAGTGGTAGAGAGCCAGCTGTGAGTGAGAAACTCAAGTTCACAGGCCAGTACCAGCAAGAACAAGAAAGGGAAGTCCCTCCCCTTCTTCTCTCCTCCCCTCCTCTTCCTTCTCTTCCTTTTTCTTCTTCTCTTTTTTCTTTTTCCTCCTCCCCCTTCCCCTCTTGTTTGTCCTCCTTCTATCTGTCTGCCCCCTGCCTAAAGGACCAAGAATAGAGCAACAAAGAAGCAAGGCAGAAAGACATTTTGACAGTTACTGCTCTCTTTTAGTCAGGCACACAATACAGCTGGATGAGCAGGGAATGTAAAGCCCAAAAGACAGGGAAGAACATCTCTGACAGAGAGATACTGGTGAAAAAGAAGGAGGAGGAGGAGGAGGGGGAGGGGGAGGGGGAGGGGGAGGGGGAGGGGGAGGGGGAGGGGGAGGAGGGGGGAAGAAGAAGAAGAAGAAGAAGAAGAAGAAGAAGAAGAAGAAGAAGAAGAAGAAGAAGAAGAAGAAGAAGAAGAAGAAGAAGAAGAGCTAAAATAGAAACCCAAAACAACCCTCCACAGCTCGTGGTATCACAGCCAAGCATTAAGATTTTAAACGGGAAATCCCTGATTCTACCAAGAAACAAAAAAGAACCTACATGGAATGAAAGAACGCAATGCACAAGGGTTAGAATATTCCAGGAAATTTTTGAAGCAGCTTCCGTGAACAATACCATGAGCCATGACATACATTCTCAACACTAATGGAGATAAAGAAAAAACATCTTCCACAAAGAAATAGCAAGTCACAACAACAACAACAAACATGGAAGATTGGAGTCAGATGGAAAATATTTGAATTGCAAAATGGAATGCTAAGCTAAGAATTCTTTGCCAGGGTTTGTACAGCGACATTGAAGAGATGAAGGAGGCATCAGTGAACCGGAAGGTGGAACAATATAAATTGCTTCTCTGTACTACCAAGAAAAAAAGCAGACTGAGAAGTTAGAAAAAAAAAATCAGATCTTTAAGGATCTGGGCCAGGACTACAACAACAGTGTACTGTTTGCATTACTAACATCCACTATGAAAGAAGAGGGCAGGCATGCACAATTGTAGTGCTCTAAGAAATAAAGGCTGAAATCATTCTCCCTATGGCTAAAGGTAGAAATCAGATTTAAGCAGCCACATAGAGATCACGGCAGGATAAACTGAAGGAAATCTACACCCAAACAGATCACAGTCACACGGGTGAGAAATCAGAGCAAAAGACAGGGACTAATGACAGACAACTTATGATCCATTTATGGAATAACCTGGATGGATTGCCAGAGAATTACTCCAAGGGACAAATACTAATTCCTAAATTTCCTGTAGTGCGTAGGTTCCCTTTACAGAGGATGATTGAAATGATAACATGATAGAGATAGAGCATAAGGCAGGGGTGTGGGAAGGGTTGAGGTGGGAGGATTAATTGAGGACATGAGGGAGGAAGATGGCAGGTTCTTGTAGTTCTAGGAAACTTATTTCTTGTGTGGTTTTCTAACTGGAGGTAGAGGGGGAAATCACAAACTCAGGGCCTCCCAATCCAAGACAGGAATTTTATCACTTGAGCTATTCCTACAGCCCTATGTTTGCATTGGTTTTTTTGGGGGTAAGGTGCTCCTTTTCTTGTATGATCTCTCTCCTGTGATTCTTCCACATAGATGGAGATAACAGACAGACACTGGTCCCCTGCTTCTATCCATGCTAACAACCCCAAGCCCTACAATACAATAGAACAAACCAGATCTTGAAAAGTGACACAGTCAGGGTAAAGAATAGGCTGGACACTGTAGCCCAAGCTCACAATCCTAGCTATTTTAGAGACCAAAGATCTGGGGGAATCCCCTATTAGAGGATAACAGGGCTTAAAGCTATGTAAGACTCCATCTCCACCAATGGCTGTGGACCAACTGGTGTGGACCCATCCCTCCTTCCCAAAGACACGGAGAAGGAGTATGTTTCACAATATCAGACGTGGGGGCATTGTATGTACACAGAGAAGGAAGCACTGAATGGTGGCACCACTGGGGATTTTAGAGAAGGTGGTCAACACCGATGACAACTGGCAGGTAACAAACTCCCGTGGTGGGTACTCCAAGGAACGTGTCTGAATAAAGCATATGATTTCATGTGCAGTCTATGCATTCTAGTGACCAGTGTCATTATGCATAACAGTGATGGTGAAGTGTGGACTCCACCTTCCACATCGAATTCACAAAGGATCACGGGGTCCTTGTGTCCAACAAAACCTTCCTCGTGCACACCCCATTGCTGCTCAGGCCTCCCGTCATAGTCTCTCTCTCGGGCCTCTCGCTTGCTCTCTCTTGCCCTCTCTAATCTTTTCTCCTCTTAGCCATCAGAGCGAGATCCTGAATGCCTAAGTAAGATCATGTAGCATCAGCACTCTGGGACTCCCTCTACCTTGGTTGGAAAACACATTTCCTCATTAACGATTAACTTCTCTTCAATAGGGGCCTTTCAATATGGTCAAAGGTTGGCCTCTATTTCATATACATTCTATACCCCAACATTCTGAGAGATGGAAGGTGGTTTCTAGAATGAAGTCATTTTGAGAAACGCACTTGCTTTAGTCAGCCCCATTATTGTCTTTGCAGGCATATATCTGCTAACTACCCTATCCATATACCCATATACAACTGTTTTATTTTCCTTCCTTCCCTCCCTCCCTTCCTTCCTTCCTTCCTTCCTTCCTTCCTTCCTTCCTTCCTTCCTTCCTTCCTTCCTTCCTTGCTTCCTTCTTCCTTCCTTCCCTCCCTCCCTCCGTCCCTCCCTTCCTTCCTTCCTTCCTTCTTTCCTGCCTTCGCCCTTCTCCTCCTCCTCTTTCTTCTCCTTTTTCTTCTTCTTCTTTCTGTAAAGATGCCTGGCTCAAAGGACACATTAATTAAGTTAATTTTCAAATGAACGGAATTGGCATCAGTGCATTGAAGAAGAGCTTAAGAGAGTCAAAGGAAGTGGACAGAGAACAGGCCCACAGGAAGTGATTGAGCAAATGAGAGGCCTTGTAAAACATACGCAGCCATGGTATATTTTTCCTTACAAAGATGAGCGGCCCTGCCCATTTTAAATTGGAGACTTTTACAACCAGGTTTAGTTTGAAAAATACAGTCTCGCTGAATTGTGGAAAATGAATTAGTCCAGACTAGACCCAAGGGGGCTAGGAATAAAAGCAAAAAAAAAGCACCTGTGAGGTTTCCCTTGTAATCTTAACAAGATCAATGTGAATGAAAATATGATACATTTCAACAGCAGAGTTTGGAAAGAAATGCCAGTAGTGCATATATGAGATTCTCTCTTAGAACCATAAAAAGCAAATGACTCACACTTAAGCTTTTAGAACCCATTGCTTGTCTCTTGCCAACTGGAGGATAGAATCTTAACTTTGTCTTTGATGTTCTCTTTCTGTTCTGATTAAATAAGTACAGATTAAAGCAGGCTTTGAAAGAAAAAAATTATTTTTTGTAGAGACCAACTAGATCATTGCAATGTAGGTGTGTGCTTTTAATTCTAGTTCTGCACCCCAGATTTGGGGCCTGGTGTCCCTTCATTCCTAGCCTTACATTTGAGGTATGTTTTTGTACATCTATTATGTCCACACAGTCTGAATCTCTCCTAATACCTATATGTGCTCCCTTAGTCCAATAGGCTGCTCAAAGCAGAAAACAGAACTAAGGTATAATCTCAACACCAACCTCTAGTGATTAACTTTATTATTATTCATTTTTGTTGATGTTGTCCAAGTCAAGAAAACTCACAATGATAAAAACTTTATCGGGAGCTGGGTGCCAGTGGCTCACGCCTGTCATCCTAGCTACTCAGGAAGCTGAGATCTAAGGATCGCAGTTCAAAGCCAGCCCAGGCAGGAAGGTCTGTGGGACTCTTATCTCCAATAAACCAGTAGAAAACCCAGCCGTGGAGCTGGGGCTCAAAGTGGTAGAGGGCTAGATGTGAGCAAAAGAGCTCAGGAACAACACCCGGGCCCAGTATTCAAGCCCTATGACCTACACAACAACAACGACAAAATACATGTTCTCTGGGAAAAAGACATGCCCTTGAGCTCTCTCCTCACTTATTAGCCTGGAATTAAGCAGAGTCCCCGGATCACTATCAACTCCCCTTCATTCTTTGATTGCAAAACTAGTTGAATAAAGAAGTAAATCTAATTAAAGGAGCATAGGAAATGGAAGCTGTTTCGTGGATGGGAAAGGCGCTGGCTGGCTCCGTGTATCTTTCACCACTGATTGGGCTGGCAAGATGGAAAACTCCGTAGACTGCAATGCAAAGTGCTTTCAATGTGGTCGCAACATCTGCTTTGCTTTGTGTAAAAGTCTCTTCCACGGGGTGAGCGAAGATTTTTATTCTAATTGAATTTGTACTTAATTCCAGATAATGAAGAGTTGGGTTTTTTTTTGTTTTGTTTTGCTGATGCTGCTCAAATCAAGTGAGGAATAGGGGAGGGACTTTCCAGTTCACAGCTCAAAGAAGCCTAATTGGATCCCATTTGACTCCAAAGAAGGGATGGATACTTTGGGTATTTATATCTTGAGGACAAGAAAGAAAATTCCACAGGCAGTTTTCTATTTCCTGAATGTCATATTTCTAACCCAATGAGCAGGCCTGGGTGGGTCTGAGCTCGAAGATGGTTCCTGTTTTTCCTTGGGAATGGTTATTGACCCTTCATTGACTAAAACAAGCCTAGTTAGGGTGCTGAACCATTTCAAGGAAACCAAGGAGTGAAGCCTTTTAATATTCATTGTAACACTGACAAATGAATAGGGAGAAGGAAAAGAATAAAACATACAAATGACTCTGTTCCACTTGATCATCTTCTGCCTGTCTCAGTGGCCTTTTAGAAATGACTGTGTCCAAGAGTTCATAATTCGGATGTTCTGCTGTAAAGGGAGACTATAAATTACAGTTAATTTATTTTCCATTAAACCCCAGGATATGGATGAGCCTTCTTTTCTGCTGTCTCTTCTACAAAACTTTATGTGGAACTGGAAAATGGACCCGGAAACTGGGGCCTTGGGTTAGAAGCCAGAATAAAACGCAACTTTGGGAGCTTATCACTGCTTACCAAGTGCTGGATTCTATCCTTGCTCTCCTTCAGGGGCATTGGAAAAGAGAACTTGGTATTTTTTTCAAGTTTAAGGTCCCGCTAAAAGGTGTATCCCTTTTCCATCTCCCAAATGAGGACACTTGGAAGACTTTTTTTCTATTTTTGTTTTTTTGTTTGTTTTTTGGCCAGTCCGGGACTTGAGTTCAAGGCCTGGGTACTCTCCCTGGGCTCTTTCACTCAAGGTTGATGTTCTACCACTTCTGGCTTTGTGGTGATTGGAGATAAGAGTCTCATGGTCTTTCCTGCCTGAGCTGGCTTTGAACTGAAATCCTAAGATCTCAGCCTCCAGAGTAGCTAGGATGACAGGCCTGAGCTACAGGCACCCAGCTTAACTCATTTTTTATACTTGATTGTGTAGGAGGAAACAAAATCTTGGTTATGTTTAAGACTAGGTGGCATATTTTCCATGAGATAAATGATAAACTGGTTATTGGTGAAACTGTAGCTTCAAGGACCTCCTACCTTCCAGCACCCCCCTTAGATGACTGAAAGCACTCCTCTCTCTCTTTTGATGAGTAAGTCTCCCCAAAGCCAGGCAAAACTTGGGGATCTTGCTTAAGAAATATCTCCTTGAATAGCAATGCTTCTGAACATCCACTGGTCCCTAAGATTGGAAGAAGAACAACAGATAATATAACACAGCAGCAAGGTGATTTTAACTGAGGAAGGGTCAAAGGAGAACTTACAAACACTGTCTTCATAAAACCAGTCAGACAAAGGCATTTTCCAAATGAGACATCAGGAAAGGGCTAATGAGTGGGAAGGGCCATCCCGACACCACCATACAACGGAGCCTTCACATCTAACCGCAAATTCAAGGTGGATAAAAGTCCTGGCCTTTACCACTTAAGCTTTACAGATAACTATTCCTTTCATGACTTTGCTTTTGTTATTTCAGAGTTTAAAAAAAACCCAACAACAACAGTGTTTTTCTTTTGAAATAATTAAAGGGAAAGAAATCTAAAGAGAGACTGAGTGACAACCAATATTCCCTAATGCCTTCTTGTTGCTTTAGGTGATTGGTACACTTAATTAATGGAGGGTCCAGGGTCCATTATCTGTCCACTAGGGCCTGACCTGGGGGCAGGAGGGAAGGGGACTGTAACCTGACCCAGCCCAGGTGTGTGCCTGCAGGTCACACACTGGGAAAACATGTGCCTACGCCCCCCACCCCGCCCCCAAGCCCTTTCCCCAGGATGGCTATGCCTTTAACTCTTTCTGGTCTTTCCCAAATGTCCACATCCATTCAGGCTTGCAGGATATCAGCATGCTGTCCTGTAGACTAAGTTGAAAAGGCCTAGCTGAGTCCACTCGGTCCAAGAAGGTCTGCATCTCTCTCTCTCTCTCTCTCTCTCTCTCTCTCTCTCTCTCTCTCTCTCTCTCTCTCTCTCTCATCTATTAAAAGAAAGAGAGAGACATAAAGAAGAACATGTTGTAGAGGATACTCCGCCCCTCATTCTTTGATCACAGGTAAGCCAACTTTACACTTGTTCTTTGGTGATTCACCACACATTGTTACAATACAATGGTCGATCATGCTTCATCCTGTAGATTTTTCTGTTTCTATCCCACAGGGACATTTATTGCTAGGAAAAAGACTGAGTCAATGAGAGAGGCTCTAAAATTTTCTAAATATACATTGGTAGAGAGAGAATAAAATGAGTCCCCTATGGGCATTCATTCATATTGCCATTTTTTTTTTCTATGAGCAATGGGACCTGTTTCAGATACAGCCATGTGCTTTTTGCCTGTGTTGTCCTTGGACCACAATCCTCCTGTCTTCACATTCCTAGTAATTGGGATTACAAGTGAGAACTACCAAGCCCATCATTCTCCATCCTCACCTATTTCAACACTTAGAAATCTCCCAGGAACATGGGGGTACCCCCAAAACTGAGTTTCATATGTAGTGAAATTATAGATGATGGGTTTTGTAGCTAACAATCATGACTCCTGGAAGTTTTCCCAGAACTCCTGGGGAGAATATTATGATGATGATCCTTTGGATATCTCTTAGTGTGTGTGTGTGTGTGTGTGTGTGTGTGTGTGTGTGTGTGTGTGTGTGTGTGCATTTGTTTAGTTTTTTCGTCCTTCCTGGGAGAATTCCCATACTAGGACATGGAGGGTTCTAGAGGTATGGCTAAGGAATTCTAACACCAAACACCATGAAGTTAGGTGCCAGTCTATAGTTTTGGCCAAGACACCTCACTGCTGTGGTTCAGTCTCCCGGAAGCCATGTGTCCATTGGAATTTGGCCATGCATATCAAGGGTTTGATCTGGCTAACACAGAACCATGTGTTAGGAATCTTGCTTCAGAGTTTTGACTGGAGTTTAGGTAAAAAGAATAATACACTCAGGTCGATCACTGCAGAAAGGTATTGAGTAAAAAAAATTAATTCTGATTATGATAAAAAGGAGGGAGATCTACTTAAAGCAAATGTAGTTTACTGATACATTGGATGCATTGTTTAAAAAATAACTATAAAGAAAATATAACCCAATGCTTTCAGGAGTAAAGGGCCACAGGGGGTGAATTCACACTGGAAAATGGGGTTTAGACAGAAAATTGAGGTGAGTCTTGTGTACTTCTCCGAGCTCCTGATATGTATAATTCTTCCTGCAAAGAATTTGCGATCCAGAGATTAGCATTTCATATTTCCATATGCTTGAACATTTCTGAGTGCTATTAATGATGACCATAGAAAATACAGGTCACATTAGACTATTAGACTACATTTGCTAGGCCATATTTTTGAAACCTTGTTTCTATTTTCTGCCAGCTAAAATTTTGCAGGTGGTCAGGTGGTAGATTCAAAATATCACAATGTGAATACAAGCCAATTAACCAACAACCACATTTTATGAGGTTGCAACCACCTAATTGTTTTGTGTCTGCAGCTAATTATTTCTGGGATATATTTCTGCATATGGAAGAAGAATCTGCTATTATAATTGAGTGCACTGCAAAACAGAAGTTCTGCTGTGAGTCTATCAAGGGCAAAGAGCACATCTCTTCTATGTTTCATAAGCTTCCATAAATCACTTTGGGCCCAGGGAGTCTAGATGAATATGAACTGCTAATGGCGACAGGATTCTAAAGTTTAGAAAACGAACCCAAGAACTGACTGCTGCAAATAATATCCAAGACACAAAATATCAACTGATTTCTGGGTGATTCAAATTGCTATTAACTCATTCCTGGATTTTTTTGTTTTGTGTTTTTGGTTTTTAATTTGTGCCGGTACTGGGGTCTGAACTTAGAGCCTGGACACTGTCTCTTAGTTTTATCGGTCAAGCTTGATGTTCTCTTCCACTTGATCCACAACTTTTGGGTGGTTAATTGACAAGTAGCATCTTGCTGACTTTCCTGCTTGAGCTGGCATTGAACCATGATCCTCAGCTATCAGGCCCCTTGAGTAGCTTGGATTACAGGCATGAGCCACCAGTGCTCAGCTCAGTCATGCATTTTGTTACAGATTCCAGCCTTTTTTTAAAAAAAAATCAGCAAACATCTAATCCAATCACTTGGTTTTCAAGTTGAAAATTAGAGCCCTGATAAATTATATGACCTGTCTAGAGACTCATCATGCTGTCAGCCTGAGCCTCAAGGTACCTAAACACAGTGCATCTCCATGCTGCCCTGAGCGTCCTTGATTTCTGCTTGAAGGTATTAGAGGCAGCATATATCCCCGGAGACCATACCTATTAGGCCCATGCATGCCAAGCCAAGCCTGAGGGGATTCTCAAAAATTAACTTTATGGCATGGAAGCTGAACCTGTTCTCATAAATTGGTCCATTCAGACAAAGTAGTGGGCCAGTATGCAGTTTTATGCAGATAGGTTTTATTTTTTTGTGTTATTATCGCAGCTGCTCGTTGATATTTTAATGCAAGTTTTTACCAAGTTAGGCCCCGAGGCTTTTTAAATTGAGGGTTTCAATTATTTCTAAAAATCTAATAATTAAGTAAATTAATGAGCCTAGTCAGAAATCTGGCAACCTGATTATAAGTACCGAGACACAAGAAATGCTAACAGAAGGTACTTTCAAAAAATGTTTTAGACTATGCTTTATTTGTATGTACAGAAAGTCTGAGACTGAGATCCACAAAGCAACGAGGGCACAAATGCATGAGAGATAGCATCTTACCACAGATGCAGATGGAGCCAGCAGACTTTGACCGAGTCACCTCCTTGCTAAAGTAACATGGAGTTTCACCAGTGAAATTTACTAAAATAGCATAGAACTCATGTCTCTGTATTGAAAGAAAATTGACAAATCATGATACGTGGGAGAAACGTGGATCATGGTGGCCACACCTGAACCATAAAATAAGGTTGAAGTCAATGAAAGTCGGAATATTGAGCTGGAGAACATGACTTATTTAAAATAACTGAAAGAAGAACTACAGACCATCTTGCAGTTACAGTGGTTCCATTTACTATGTCCCTTCAACTTTTATGGGGGCTGGAAACGTGTCGAATCTATATTTAAAATTTTGAATTGGAGTGTTTTCTTGTGCAGTCGATAATTTATCTGCCAGCGTGTTGGATGACAGGCTCTGATGAGCAACATAATCATGCGGGAAAAATCGGACATACTCATTAAGACACCACAAACAGTGGGTTAGGTTATTTAATATATATTGGACTTCTTGTATTTTTCGGCTCACACTGAGTATATCAACTCAGACCCATTGTAAACCAAGGTACATCTGTGCTTTCATTGTAGCTTGCCCTCAGACTAATTCTGGATGGCCCTAACAAAGCTATCTGGAAAATAAACTAATTCTGGATTTTTCCTGGAAAAGCCATCTAGAAAAATAAACTATTTCACCCCCTCTTATTTCCCTAGAGAAGCCATCTAGAAAATAAATGCATTTTGGATTTCCCTGGAGAAGTAATCTAGAAAATAAACTTTTGGTGCCACCTGTCTTCCATTTTGGCTGCTTTTCAGCCAGAGCAATAGTGCGGGTTACTAAGAGCAGTCTGAGAAAGGAAGTTTACAATCTGGGCTTTTGGTTTGGGGTAATTTGCTGATGTGGCTTCATGCCTATGAGTCAGTTTTCAGTGACTGTTGACAAACATTTAAGGAAATCCACTTATAAAGAGAAAGGAGACTCTGGAGAGTCCCGTCCATGATCGGTGGGCCTGGATGGTTTGGGGTCTTGCAAGACAACAGTACATGATGAGAGCATGTTGTGGTATAACACTTTTCACCACAGGACTAAGATGGGAGAGAGAACAGGGAAGAAGCTGGGACCCCCACATTTCTCTCCAAGGGCCCAATCTCATCTGCTCAGTCCTCACACTAGCCACAAACTGGACGTTTCCACCATATTAGCCTTCCTGTGAAAGAGCCCTTAACACATGGAGAAGCCATCTAGAAAATGAAACTAATTTGGGGAAATATTCAAGACCTTCACAGTGAACTCTAGTTCAGCTCCTATTTCCCTGAGCTATTGCTCATCCACTAACAAGAGTCTGTCCCTGCCCAATTTCCTGAACCATACCCAGAGAGATGACCCAACTCCTAGGCAAGATTTGATGTTTTGAGGTACCTGCCACCTTGACATCATGAAAACATGGGTATACAGCAGTGCACAACAGCACCAGTACAGCAGCTTTAGGTACTTCCTGTCTTCATGGTCACATACTGTCCAAATATCACTGTAAGACGGGCAATAGCTGAGGTTCACATGCTGGCATCTCCCAGTGAGCCAGGGTGAGCCTGGAATACGGAAGGTCATCTGAGTACCACACCCTTCTCCTATCCAGGAAGATCCCTTCCTCCCACGTGAGTTATGTGAGTTATGACTCATTATATACGAAGACAGTGAGAATTAACAAGGGGTCTCTTTATGGAATATGGTCTGGTGAAATCCAGGTGTGCTTATTAATCACACAGGACTTAATTACAAAAAAAAAAAAAAAAAAGAAAAAAACCCTAGTGTTCCAGGACTCTCTACCGGTTAAAGTTCTTATAATCAGCTCCATTCTTGACAAAACAAAGAATGTTTTGTCCTGGAGATTCTAATTGAAGAAAGTTAATGAAATGGCACTTTTTTTTTTTTTTTTTTTGCCCCACAAGCAAACCTAATGTTGAACCTGGAAACACGGTTAAGACCTTAAAGGTGAAGTAAGAAAAAACTAAGAAATATGTTCTGACAAACAACAAACTATAGGAAACTCAGATCACGCACAAAGGGCTCTCCCTGCCCCCACCCCCCAGTTCCACCTGTCCTGGGCTCTGCTGACTTGCTTCTCATTGGTCTTCAGTGGTAAAAATGGATGAGCATCTAATGTGAGAGGTAGAGGGGTTATTCAATCTACTAGAGGGAAATAGTCCACCCAGAAGAATGTGTGTGTGTGTGTGTGTGTGTGTGTGTGTGTGTGTGTGTGTGTGTATGATATGATTTAAGAAATGAGGCAGGAGGCAGGCACTGGTGGCTCATGCTTATAATAGTAACTACTCAGGAAGCTGAGATTTGAGATCTGAGCTTCCTGATTCAAAACCAGACCAGGTAGGAAAGTCCATGATACTCTTATTTCCACTTGACCACTAAAAACTCAAGAAGTGGAGCTGTGGCTCAACTGTAGAGCAGTAACCTTGAGAAAATGTAAGGAAAGAAAGAAGGAAGGAAAGGGAGGAGGAAGGGAGGGAGGGAGGGAGGGAGGGAGGGAAGGAAGGAAAATTGATTGGGAGACCTGAACAATCACTAAAGAAGAATGCTGCAATGGGAAGTCAATATAAAACTTTATTCGTAAAATTTGGTGCTCAATAGCTTCACTTACAGAGAAATACAAATGATAGGACTAAAACAACCATATCCCACCAGCAAGCCAATAAATATCAGGAAATGTTGATTGATAGTAAGGGTTTAAAGTAATTAGAATTTGCTGCAGAGAAAGTACAACCACAATGAGAAACCCTCATTGCCCTCTTCCTAGCTCAGATTCCAAGGGCAGACCAAGGACCTTGCATAGGAAGTGCCCCTGCTCACCCACCCAGTAAAGGATAGCAAGGACTAGATTATCAGTCTAATCAGACCCCATCTAAAGTGGATCAACTATTTTACACAACACAATTGGTTCATGTTTTCTCTAGATCACTAGATGGTGAGATTGATGCCTGCTCAAGACAGCAATGTATGAGATTCAATCAAACGAAAGCTTCACTAGGTCTCTTTACTCAGGAATCCATCTGGGTTCTCCTCTTGCTCCTGGGAGATAAGGCTATGTTTGCTTCAGTGGCTTTTTCACACTTGCATCTGTTGTTATAACTGGCTGTTATAATACACCACGTGTGCATGTGTGTGTATATGTGTGTGTGCAAATGTTGTTTTCTTGCATTTGTGTAAGATGGAAAGCAGTAAGGGTTGAACAAGGCTGGTTTAATTCTTTCTTTCTGGGGAAATTTAATATTCTCAAGAAGAATTCTGGAAAAAAGCTTAGAAGATAATAACAACAACAACAATAAGCACTATCCAATTAGAGCTCACAAAAGTTCTCAACTATGTCTGTTTTTGTTTCTCTGTGGATGTATTAGGTCAGGTGTGAACATGGACTTCTATTATGGAATTTTTACAAATTTGAGAATTTTTGAAGTCTCATTTTTTTTGAAATTCCAGTTTTTCAGAATTTGGAAAACTTTTTGGAATTTTTGAAAATTAGGGATTTTTTTCTTAAACTGAATTTCTCTTCCAGTTTGAGTATGCTACAGGAAGAAAGCCCTTGTGTTCAGTGTGTCTCTGCTGGTGATGGGATCTAGTTGTCAGTCTATGTTGGTAGAAATTCCAGAAGTTATTCATTTGGAGTAATGGTCAACTGCCTATCTCCCACCCCTTAGGAAATGTGCAAAAGTGTTTCAGATCCATCTGGGTAGAAAACACAGAAACATAAGATCATTATCAGGCATGACACTTTTCAGGTCACGTTGCTTCCACGTTTTGTGAGTTCCAGTGAACCCAGGACTGCTAATGAATGATTTCCATTGGGTAATTTTGTTGTTTCTGTTTCAAGTTTCCAGTTTTCCTATCTGGATTTCATTAACGTTGCAATGATTTACCCACAAGGGGTTTGGTTTCTTAACTTGATTGGGGAAAGGGACATTGGGAGGGGTGGCTGCCTTGGTGGGAAAGGATATTTCTTTTTAACCTCATGGCAATTGTACATGTGTGTGCAAGAAACTCGAGCAGTGAAATGTTTCAGTTGCTGTTGACTTTGTTTCTCAAACTATAACTGGAGTGTACTTTACTGACAATATACTTACCAGACACCAGAGTGATCAGCATTTTATCACTCAGAGAAAAAACAATATATGTACACATCCCCATTTATACATGTATATATGGTATTTGAGAAGCATAGCTAAAGGTAAGAGAAGAAAAGCCAGTTTTCAAAACAAATTTCATTCATTATTGTTTGTTCACTCCTATTTTCTCTCAGTTGTTAGTGTTTTCCTACTAGTAGCATGAGTGATACATCTTCAAGATTACTGGCTCCTCAGGACTCTGAATTGTCTGTCCATGAGTTCCTCAGGTCCTGAGAGAACCAGAGCATTACCAGGCATTGACATTGCCCCCATGCCAAATTCCTTCACTGTGCTTCGATGGCACCCAAGTGTATGCGCCTTGATGCTGAGAAGCCCATTTTCTTTACATTGCTCTAGTATATCCCGAAGCTAAGGTACATACCTGGCATCATGGCTCCTTTGGGTCAAGTGTCTGATGGGTCAAGACTTTGGCATATTTTTTAAATCATACCAGTCTGTCACTGGAATGAAATCCACTTGGCCACGGTGGGTGATCTTTGTAGTATGTTGCCAAATGAGGACTTCTGCCTACACATTCATTAAAAAGCCAATCTACAGATCTCTCTCTCTCTCTCTCTCTCTCTCTCTCTCTCTCTCTTTCTCTGTGTCTTTATTTGCTTTTGTATCACACTAACGCAAGCTTCACAGAATGAACGTGGGAGCAGGCCTTCTCTTTCTATTTTATAGGATAGTTTGAAGATTTGTGTTGGTTTTCTAAATATCTCATAGAACCCAGCTGAGATCCTGTCCAGCACTGGGGTTTTCTTTGTTGACAGTCCCTTTATTACTTCTTCAACCTCATGGCTTATTATAGACATGTTGAGATTTTTAATATCCTTTTGATTCCATTTTGGAGTCAAGTAATTCATCCATTTCTTTTAGGTTTCCAATTTATTGGCGTACGAGTTTTCCAAATGTCTCATGGTTGGACTCAGTAGCATCTGTTGTAATAATACCCTCTTTCTCATCACTGATTTTATTTATTAAACATGAATATCCACTAAATAAAATCTCTACGAATCCAAACAACTGATGAGTGAATGCAGGTGAAAATACAAACTGCCTGTTTGAACTACTTTTCTCAAATTATGCACCACAATCGTCCATAGTGATAAAAGTTCTGACATGAAAAGGGGATCCAGGTGGAATCAAGAACAGAGATATAGGGGCTGGGAATATGGCCTAGTGGCAAGAGCGCTTGCCTCCTACACATGAAGCTCTCGGTTCGATTACCCAGCACCACATATATGGAAAACGGCCAGCAGAGGCGCTGTGGCTCAGGTGGCAGAGTGCTAGCCTTGAGCGGGAAGAAGCCAGGGACAGTGCTCAAGCCCTGAGTCCAAGGCCCAGGAGTGGCCAAAAAAAAAAAAAAAAAAAAAGAACAGAGATATATTATATCATCATTTACTTAATAAGATAATACTTATTGTTCCCATGGTGAATGATTTGGGAAGTACTGTCTTAGAGAAATTAAAATTAAAAGGAATTGTACCAAGGTTCCTTAGAAAAATGGTCTCAAACTATGGTACAGTTTGACTGACATTGTATCTGTTGTTATGTTAGTGTGATTGAGACCAACATCAAAATAGGTGATCAAGGCAGTGTGCTCAGTTCCTTTATTATTTCTTTCTTTGTTTGCAAAAGCTAGATGATGGTAAGGGAAGATGTTTCCAACATTCACACTTCATGAAGGCTGGGCTGGTTAGGCTTTTCTGTATTATTAAAAACATTCCTGTTTCTAAAGGGCAAATGATGGGAGTCAGAGGTGATGTTACAGAGAAAACAATAGGTGTTTTGTACGGACACCTTCTCTGAAGCCTGGAAAGGCACACTTTGTGTGTGTGGTAGAGAGAGAGAGAGAGGAAGAGACATAAAGATTTCTTCTGCAAACACATTCAAATATTTGTCTGCTATCTGCTTTGAGTAATGAGGAGAGGGGAGATGGCATGCCTTTCATGGAGAATCTCTTTGAATTTCTGTCTCAGGATTTGAGAGTAGGGATGAGGGGAGGGGAGAAGTTGGGGGGGGGGTGGCAGCTTTGAGTCCCTTCCCAGGGCACCAGCTGTGAGTGAAATGACTTGAGCATCTGACTTTCAGAGCCTGGCTCTCACGACTCATGCTGGCTGCTCCCTCTGTGGTGGGGGTGGCTGACAGGATCACCTTTCTTCCTGTTCTTCCTCCACAGCCCCCACCTCCCGCCTTTCCCTACCCCCAGGTCTATTTTTATTTTATTTTTTTTTCATAGCCTCTGAAAATGCAATGGAGAATAAAAACGTGGTCAGACCTGCCGCCAGCACCTATGCCCTCCAGTCTTAAGCTGACAAAAATGTCAAGAAACTGACAGTTAATATGCGAATGGAAAGCTTGCAAACAAGAGCAAACCCCAGACTACTTGACGCCTTCGCCACACCGTGTCATGATTTTCAAACAGAAACAGCAGTTGTGGGATTTATTATCTTGAACATCGCTTCTTAAATTTTTACACCATGCAAATGTTAGAATACCAAGAGGTGTGAAAGGGCTGGGGGCGGGGGTTGGAAGTTATTGAAGATGGAAAGAGGTAAGGCGTATAAGGAAATAGTCAAACCCTACAGAATGCCAGTAGGATGACCTTTGTCACACCCTGGTCTTATCATAGTGAAGAAGGAGGCTGGGAGAAGCAATGAAGTTTTCTCAGAGCAACCGCTGCCAACCAGTAATGGACCACCTGCCTTTAGGAGTCCAACCCATAAAAGCTGAAACATACAGATTTATTTGCTAGTCAGCCTGATGCCAGAGAACCTCATTCATTTCCTTAAATGCTTCTAGCACTCCTTCAGTTCCGGCTCTAGATGCTCTTAAGCATAGAGGCTTCTCAAGGTGTAAACTTTGGAGACTCTTGATGGCTGTTTTCACTTATAGACTTGTTCAATCCATATAAGAAGACTACAAAGTAAGTGTGTTGTTCTCTGGGAACGAAGGTGTAGTAGAAAGTAATTTTTCTCAACATCACAGTTGTTTGTAACAAGGCTAGCATTCCAAGCTACAAGCATTTGATCTCAGACAACTCTTTTAACCACAAGTTCCTTCCCTGGAGTAAGGAGTACGGAAATAGTTGAGTCAGTTTCTTAAATAAGCATATTTACATGCTATCCTAAACAGTGAGCCCATCTTGAGGGCCACATCAGGAACAAGAATGACAAATATTCTCTCGTTATTGTGTCTTTGGAATTGCATCTGAGACATTTCCCATATTTATCAACTGTAAACACTCATAACTTTGCTTTATTTTCTTCTCTTTTAACCTACCAGGAAACACAGGCATCTCATAAAGGAATGAAATGTCCTGTTTAGGCTAAATGACCCCAACACTGTTGTAAAAACCAGGCAGGAACAACCATACAAGGAGATAAGGTGAATTAATTGCTTTACTCCCCTAAAAACTCAGATTCATTTATAACTGATGGCTTTACAGTATAACTGTAATACCCAACTTCATGTGGAACACGCACAACTCAATGGCACATAAAATAGATGCTTCCTGGATTTTAGAAGAAAGAAGTAAAAAACAAAGTCAGAGAAAGCGGGAGAGGGAGAAGGAGAGAGAGGAAAGAGGAGGAGAAGGAGGAGGGAGAATAGGAAGAGGAGGAGGAAGAGGAGGAGGTTTTTGGAAGAGGGGGAGGAGGAACAAGCAGCTAAAGCAATTCCAAGGGTGATTGAGAGGACTCAATGCCCTTGAAACCTATATACAACATTCATCACAAGCTAGTAAACTACACACAAGAAGAAACTGAGGCCCCATAATCTTAGGTAGCATAGTCTTGGTTATCTAACAGGTGACTGACAAGTTATGTGCTTCCCAGCACTCTTTGACCAAAAGATGACTTTCACTGTCTTGTAAGACGGTGTATCCATCTCCATGGCTGTGCCATGATCACAGCTGTAAAGAGGGCCATAAAACGGCCATTGCAATCCAAATGTCACGTCAGCGGAAAGGTCTAAAGCTCATAATGGCCGTAGTGATAACTCCTTAATGTTCACATCTATCTATCCCCAGGGAAGTGGAGACACAAGCTTCTTTTTTCAAGATGGCCACTGTGGGCTTGGTACAATGGCAGAAGATTCCCGGGTACACAGTGCTCAGCTCTCTCTTCACTCTTTCATAAATCTCTTTATTACTTTCAAAGCAGATTATGGGGAAGAAAGAATAACAGTGTTAATTCCATTTGCATATGAATAGAAGAATGTATGTTGTGGAACTTCCAGTTAAAACCTGAGCTGAAGAACAAAGGCCGCCTGATTAGGAGTCTCTGGGAGGACCTCACTACCCACTCTTCTATTTTTCCGTTCTAGTTCAGTGTTCTGCTGAGACTGTAACCACTTCCTTGATAATGTCTCCAAACAGTATTTTCAGCAGCCCCATTTTGTTCTTCCTGTATGTAATTACAGATGGCAATTTTATACAGATGAACCATAGGATTTTTATGTTAATTTTGTTGTTGTTGTTGTTGTTGTTGTTCTGATAGTAGAGCTTGAATTCAAGGCCTGGCTCCTGTCTCTTGGCTTTTGTGCTCAAGCCATGTAGTCTACCAATTGAGCCACAGCTCCACTTCTGTCTTTTTGGGTGGTTAGAGATCAGAATCTCATGGTACTTTCTGCCTGGGCTGGCTTGGCATGGGGTCCGTCAGCTCTCAGTCTCCATATCTAGGATTTCAGGTGTGAGCCAGGTGGCTCAAGCTATATACATTGAAGTGAGACACACAAATACCAATATGTCTATTTTCTAATTTACAAGTAAGCTTCTTCTTTCTTACCTACACCATCAGTTGGTAGTCCTCGATGGTGAAGGAAAGAAAAAGGGGACTGCTGAGTTGACAGGAATGAAAAGTGGCAGATATAACATTGGGCAAATAACATGCAACCCATCAGGGACTTCCTTGTTTCCATAGTGACTGGGGGTCCTGCTTATGTGATTCTTCCTCCCCTAAGGGGGCGGGGAGAGTGTCTGCTCAACCAATGGGATAGCAGCGTATAAACAAGCCATCGACCAATCAGTGCAACGCCCTGGGGAGGAAATCTTGGCAGAGCCTTGTATTATAAAGATTACCCTTCTACTTTCAAATAAACTTACTCTGTTTACCTTATACAGTTTCCTGCCTTTTAATTCTTTAATGGGTGGAGAAAGTGAATCCCCACTCCTAGACTGCATCAGTGAAAAAAGTAAAGTTTGGAATCAAGTATACTAACTCTTAAAAGACTTATAATTATGTACTTAACAGTCCTCATATCATTTCTACTTTATAGAATGATCTAATGTGAAAACCAAGAGAGACTTTTGCTATATATTTATCTTAGAGGAAATCAATATATTTGTATTTTGCCTGCCCAGAAATCTGTGCCTACATTTTAGGGGAACTAGGGGAATTAATTTAAAGTGAGAAGCATTCTTCATCATCAGGATTTGTTCCAGAGATTTAAACACAAATAGGGGAGGATTGATTTATAATTAATACAATTAGAATCATGGTGGCTTCTAAGACTTCCCAACATTATTTTCCCATCTCAGCTTTCCTTTGGCCAACATCTTACACAACTGATTTTGGTTATGAAATGGATATAAAATATTAAACACTGTTAATATATTTACTATGTTTCTTTCCAGAATTCAGTCAGTAGGGACTCTCTGTTTCTCCTTTCAACTGTTAGACGTTGGAATGAACAACGTTTTGGAAATGCAGACTTGGGGGCAGTTTGCAACTTCTAAAAATTCGTAATTTTCACACATCTTTCAAAATATAACTAGTGTGTTATATAGACTCTTTTTTTTCAAGTACTGAGGTTTGAATATAGGGATTCATACTTCCAAGGTTGGTACCTTATCCTTTGAGCCATGTGTCAATTTCTACTCTTTTTTATTTTGTGCTAGTTATTTTGGAGATTGAATCTAGCCAACTTTTCTACCTGAGCTTGTTCTGAACTCTGATCTTCCAGATGTCATCCCCCAGAGTAACAGGATTATAGATGTAAGCCACAGACACCTAGCTCGCATATAGCCTTCACTGAGTTTCACCCATATGTTACAACACATATCATCATTTGATCATAATTAGCTAGTCTTTAGTAGTATCTGGTATGATTTACCTTATAATTGACAGCCACATGGGTTTGATTTTGAAACATAACCATGTATATACAGGGGCCTATAGGGGACCAAAAGGAGAAGAAAAGAGAAAAAAAATTAAATTCTCTGACTTGAATGTTTCTAGACAGCCAGAGAACTCATCCTAATCATTTGGTTTGCTAAATGGTTCAGAATCAAAATGATAGAAAAGACAGCTTTGAATTTGTATCGATCAAATCTTGGTTCTGTCACCTGGTAGACAGGTGACATTGTAGAAGGTCAGTTTCTCCAAGCTGTGGTTTCCTCTTATGGGAAATGGAGAGACACAAAGGAGGAGTTGCCCAGATTTGTGAGAGAATGTTAAATGCTTAGTGTCTCAGAGTAGCATATCATGTGTCATAAAAATATTATTATTAGGAGTAGCAATAAGAAAGATATCCACCATCTTCTCTTTTTCTTTCCTTCCCTCCCTCCTCTTCCCTCCCTCCCTCCCTCCATTCTTCCTTCCTTTCCTCCCTACTGTCTTTGAAACACCACTAAAACTAACCTGGACTAATCCCTGACACTTTAAGGTGAGGTGCTGATGAGTTAGTAGCACCCTATTCTTTGTTCTTTGTTCAATTTCCGTATCTTCCATGGTGTGCACTACTTAAGATCCTTTTAATAGATTCGTCTTTTGCTTAATCAGTCAGTTTTTTCTGTGTCCAACCGAAGTCACACTGCTGATGAGACCATTAAGTATTATTTTTAGGTCCCCGAAATGACCATGTCATGTTGATTCAAGTACATCTTTACTTTAGAGGCAGAAGTACCCACAGAAATCTGAAAGAGTGAAGAACAACTTCCAAGGCAAAGTTGCCTGCTGGAGGAAAAGGTAACTTGCTGTGTTGCATGGTATAGTGCCTTCTGGTAAATTCAGTCCCATGACCAATCAACTGAGTGGAAGAAAATCAAGTAAATTGGTGGTTCAGCTGCCTGGACTGCTCATGTCATTCTAAAAGCAGGATCCGACGCAAGTCTTCAGTCACAGCTGCATAGAGCCTTCTCATGTATATATATTTACATATTATATTAATATCCAGATTATATATGCATTTGTTATGTTTATAAATTAATATTAGTATATATTACATACTATATAAAAGATAACCCTGTTATCTAAAAGTGACATCTTTGTTGTTGTTTTTTTTAACTCCAACTGTGCTAACCAAGAATGTAAAACAGTAGGAAAGGTTGAGTATCTAGATTATTGACATCATTAGCTAAAGATGGTCGAAAGAATAAGGCTGAACCCTAAGAGAGGAGGCATCGAATTTGCAGTCTGGAAATCTAAAGGGTACTTCCCCTTGTGTTGTATACATTGTTGCCAGAGACACTTCTGTGGACATAGGAGATTTCCTCAAGCCAATGTCCTCATTTTGTGGTCAATAGTATTTGACCCATGCAGTCATCCCACAGGCTACCATGAGCATCCACTAAAACCTTGTCCCATTTAGAACCTACTTCAGAAATGCATAAATATGTGCCATAAACAGCGTTTGTGAACTGGAAAGGATTAAGCAAACTATAGCCATGCTGTACCATTCATCAATTCTGTTACTTGCTTCTACTTTACTTGTTTGTCCAGGCCTCAAAGCTAATTTTGGTTGTCCCTTTTCTCTCTCATCAGACACTCTATTTTTGATAAATTTAAACTCTTCAATCTATGTCCAATCTATGTTGCAAATGACATGCTCTTTTCCTTCCTTCCTTCCTTCCTTCCTTCCTTCCTTCCTTCCTTCCTTCCTTCCTTCCTTCCTTCCTTCCTTCTTCCCTTCCTTCCTTCCTGGTATCAAGGCCTGAAAGAGCTTGAAGCTCACTTGGCTTGCTTGCTCATGCATGGCTGGCATTCTACCACCCTAGCCACACTTCCAATATGACATTTTTCTGGTTAAATGGGAGATGAAATCTCAAGGACTTTTCTGGCCAAGGTAGCTTTGAAATTCAAGCCTCTAGATCCCAACCTCCTGAATAACTAGGATTAGAGACATGATCTACCAACACCCAGCGAAGGTTCTTGTTTTCTGCTGTAAATGAGGATACCTTTTTTTCATAAGTGAAAGAGCAAATCCCTGGCCTCTGCTAGAAGTCCCACCTCCTCCTGTTCTAAAATGTCAATTGCTCCTTTAGTCTTTACTAAAGACTAAGATGAAGACTCCCTATGTTTCTATATTTATGTCTATGCTTTCTCAACTTCCTTATAGGTTTATTCTCTTTACCATGAAATACTGATGTTCCTCAGAGTTAATTCTAGGTACTTTCTCTTCTTTGTCTTCATTTTCTCTCCTAAAATCTTGACTGTTCTTGGAGTTTCCAAGTTTATCAACTCTAAAACATTCATGGTAGTTACATTTTGAGCTTCAGATCTACAGAACTGATTATCTTCTACATATCCACAGGAAAAGCGAAATCAACAAAAGCCCTACCCCACTTACTTTTTGCAGGATTTTCTCAGCCTCTGTAAAAGTAATTGCTGTTCACCACTTTTGACAATTCTTTCACCTGTAGCACAATCTATTAGTTTCTTTCCCTTTTGTAAAACCCAACAATGTATTTGTCTATACATGGCTGCCAATAAATTCATCTCTCATCCTTTGACTATCACAAATGCCACTATGACTTTTCCTACTCCAAATATGGGTCTTTTATTTTAAGCCTTGAATAAGAACTGAAGTCCTTGCCTACTATGATAGATACAGCTTTGATGAATCAGCAGATTCTTTTTCCCTCACTCCATCTCTGACTATTCTTTCCTTTGTCCGTTACAATGGAGCACTGACTTTTCAGATCTTACTGTCATCATTGTATTTCCCACTTCACAACCATGCACAAATCATTCCTTGTGCAAGGAGCACGCTTCCCATTTCAGCTTGAACCAGCTCCATTGTATCCCAGCTGAAACGTCTTTATTACTCACCTCACATTAGGCTTCTTTTTTCCCTTTCACATACTGGATCATAGTTTCCTCCATAGAGTTTAAAAAGAGTCATAATTGTGTATTACTTCTGTGTGTCCTGTCCATCTTCCCAACTACGCTGTAAGTAACAAGAAGCGATGTTACCTGTCCATTTTATTCTCCATTTTATTGCTGAGAGCCTAATGCATTATCAGGAAGGTAGCCATCAAGTAATCGAAACCTGTTGAATGAATGCATCAATTCTCTAGAATGTTCTATTTCTAAGCAGATTTTCTTTTTTTTTTCCTTTACACCAGAAACATTGGGATTTATTTATGTGCCCATGGTTTCATTATTTTAAGCTCACGCAATAAGCCTTTCTACAGAAGACAAGATTTACCAACTGTATAAAAAAGCATTTATTTGATTTTTCTGCATAGTTCCATTTAGATGCACAGAATCAATCTATAGTATAACTTTCAGTGCCCTAGCCTGGTTAAAAGAAAACTATTGGTGAACTCCTTAAAGGAAATGAATCATCCAAAGCAATCAGATTTCATATTTCTCCTAAGAACAGAATTGTCCCCATCCCCAAAATTTGAAATATGAATAATCTTCAGAAGGTCTTTCATCTTTTTAGTCCTCTCCCTAATTTGTCATTTCGAGAATGGATGTCCTAACTTTACTGATGGAAGAGAACTTGGATAGACTGTAAACTCAATGAGCCATTAAATAGGTGACAATAATCTTGATAGAAGTTTGGAATATTTAATTAGCACAAAAAATACTCTTAGCCAGCCACTCAATTATATCCATAGATCCTCCCCAAAACATCAGCCAACTATTTTGCATGCCCATGAAATGCCTTCAAAGACATTTATGAAAGAAAAGGGAGATAATATTTCATCTTTTAATTGAGAACTTGACATGCTTTTGCGTGTCCAGTAATAAAGTTTCAAAGTGAATTCAGCATAGATCCTTGAGATGTTTTTAAAGGTGACATTTCTATCCTTAAGGCTAACACCACATGAAAGTGAGAAAAGGCTTTTAAAGCCAGTTGGCTAGAGAAAAGAAGTAATATTGTCTGGTTTGCCCAATGTTCTCTTTCTTTTGAATATTATCTACATGAATGCATGAATTCTCTAGAATGCTCAGCATGGAATGAAGATGGATAAAATGGGGGAGGGGATGAAACCAAAGAATCATAATCTTGCAAATCATAATCAAAACCAACTCTGAAGAGTTGGTTTTCTAGCCCAAGAACCAAGAGCTATAGAAAAATGACAGGCTTTGAGAGAGAGAAAAGTATATTGAATGCTTTAAATGCCAACAAACAAAGAATTTTACCTAACTTTTGGAAGGCTTATCCACTGTCTCCATCAGTTTGTTCATTAAGAAAACTATGCTCTATATTTTTCTTATACGATTAAAAGTATGGTTTTTAAGAGATAGGACTTCAAAACTGATCCAGTCAATTGGTTTCCCAATTGAATAATTTCGCATGACTACAAAACAATCATGTAGGTTTTCCTATTTCAGATAGACTCAATGTTTAAAGTTTAGGTTTGATGTTTCACAAAATTCCACTCCCCACATTTCTTCATTAAGCAGTCTTAATATCAGAACTGTAGGGCTGGGGATATGGCCTAGTGGCAAGAGTGCCTGCCTCGGATACACGAGGCCCTGGGTTCGATTCCCCAGCACCACATATACAGAAAAACGGCCAGAAGCGGCGCTGTGGCTCGGGTGGCAGAGTGCTAGCCTTGAGCGGGAAGAAGCCAGGGACAGTGTTCAGGCCCTGAGTCCAAGGCCCAGGACTGGCCAAAAAAAAAAAAAAAAAAAAATCAGAACTGTAGCCCACATATAGATGGCATACAGAAGAAATTTTTATTTCTCTGGGTTATGTTGTCCTCCCTGTATTTTTTATTGCATGCTTCCCTTCAGTGATACCAACCTAACCTGGGGTGAAATTCTGGGACACAGACTAATAAAGTGTCATGAAGAGCTCTTAATATTCTCCCATCTACGTTCTAGCCAGGGCTGATGCTGTCTGGCCTCTGAGATCAGATGAGATCAGACATATTCAGGGTGATATGGTGATAGACCTTGCTGTGTTCTCCACCTAAAACGATGCTGACATAGGTTTAAATCTAGTGGCCACAGAAAAATGTTCATCTTGTCTTTGGAATTTTGACATTGCTCAGCATGCTTATACCATCAAGGAGAACTTATTCTATTTTTTTTAGTTATTTATGTATTCATTGAAAAGATAGCCACTATCAAATGTTACGCACTAGGTCCTGATATGAACACAGAGAAGGTAATAATCCGTCATAAGTGCAGAAAAAGCTTCTTAATTCTGCAAAGTAAAGAACTGGGCACTAGACTGATTGCCCGACAGTTCCAGACAGTTAAATGAAATGAGGCCTAATTACTTTATTATTTCACAAATTGAGGTCTACACATTTCCCAATAGCTTTCTCTTCATAGAGTTTTCCATTTCACAACTTCTATTGTTCATTGTGAATGTTTGCACACTGATTATTCAAGACTATGGTTTATAAATATTTTGGTCTATATCATGCCAAATGATTGTCTTTTTTTTTCATTGAATGATTCACATCAGCATGTATTTTGATGTCCTGCATAAAATTCATATACTTGTTCATTCTGCAAACTTCTTCTACCTAGAGTCTCAGCACCAGAAATAAAGACAGTGAAATAATGAAGAGCTACTAAGCTCCACTGGACCAGTCTATCTATCTATCTATCTATCTATCTGTCTGTCTGTCTGTCTGTCTGTCTGTCTATCTATCTCTGCATGTATGTATGTATATGCATATATACACATATTATATATACATATATATATACACTTTTATTTTCTCTACTGGGTCTTGAGTTCAAAATTGCTTTGACTGAGCTTTCTTGCAGGTGTCTGTTCTTAAGTGTCTCCCAGCTAAGCCCCATCTCTAGCCTACGTTGATGCTGGTTATTTTTAAGATGGACATGAACTGTGCTGCTCAGGCTGGCTGTAAGCCTCCCCTCTTCTCAGTTTCCTGGGTAAATAGGATTACAAGTTCCAACTTTAGTTTGTTTCTTATTTCAGGACCTCTAATGTTACATTGAGAAAAAAGTAGAGCCTAATTTCAAACCTAAAATTTTCAGTATTCTTATTTAGAAGGCCACATGGTCTGAGAGTTAAACATAAAATAGCTGAAAAGGAATTTCCTTTACCAATCGGTGAATGAGATCCAATAGTCAAGAATAGTGTCAAATTTTACTAACTACTCTTTTTCATTTAGATGACTACAGAGGTGTTTTTTTTTCTTTTAATAAGTTATTATGTAGTGAACTACGTTCATGGGTTTTCTAACATCAATAATTCTTGAATATATATGTATATATGACAAAGTTAATTTTGTTATGATATATTATCTTTTAATTTAGAGTTTCTTCACTTTAAGAGTTTGGCACCTATTCATTAAGAAACAGAGTTCTAGTTTCTTTTCTGTAACATTTTTGAGTTTGTTAACAAGCTTATGCTGGGGTTTAAACAAATTGATATAATGCTTTTTATTTCATAAACTATAAATGGCCTATAAAGTATTGGGATAAATGACTACTGAAACTTGTGTGCTACTTACCTGTAAAATTAACTGAGGGTTTAAGAATTTCTCCTGAGAACATCTAAACATATTATTTCACTTTTAAAAGCCATAGGATTAAGTTTTTTAAATTCCTTCATGAATTATTTACTAGCCAAATTTTATTTCAGTTTTCAAAGTTGTTAGCAGATGGGTGATAATGTTTGCTTATCTGTTTCTGTAACAGATTTATTGAGATGTAGTTCACACCTCCTGCAGCTCACTCATTTAAAATGTACAATTCCCTGTGGCTTTTATTATATTCACAGACCCGAGTAACTATGGGCATAATCTAAACTTAGAACATTTCCATTATCCTCAAAGAAACTCACTTACCTGTCAACCCCCATTCCTTCCTACCTTCAAGCAATAGACCATCTAATGTACTGTTTGTCTCCATAGATTTGTCAATTCTGGATTACTTCATTCAAACGGTAGGATACAACATGAATTTTTATGACTGACTTTTTTGCTTAGCATAGTTTTTCCAAATTCATTGTCCTAAAGCTTGTATCAATGTGTGTGTGTGTGAGAGAGAGAGACAGACAGACAGACAGACAGACAGAGACAAAGAGAGAGACAGAGAAAGACAGAGACAGACAGACAGAGATTGTGTACTAATTTCATCACAGTTTCAGTTTGCCATTTCTGATATTGAATTTTCTTTCATGTGATGATCAGTATTTTTTATATACACATTCTAGTGAAATGGCAATTTAAATCGTTTTCTTCTTTATCTTTTTATTATTGGATTGAAGAAATTCTTCATACAGTCTTTACTCAGGTATTTATGACAGATGTGACCTACAAATATTTCCTCATATTTTTTGCATTCAGTTTTTGCTTAATGATATCATTTGAAGCAAAAGCCTCTTAATTCAATAAGATAAACTATACCAGTCTTCATATCAATGCTTTTTGTCACATTTGTTAAATAATTGGCCCATTCAGGGTGTTACATATTTAGCCCAATGCTTCTAAGAGTTTTGTCAGTTTAGTTTCATTCTTCCACCTGCTGGATTAACTTTTGCCCATAGTGTGAGGTTGGGGTCCAGTTTCATCTTTTATAAGCAAGTGGCTATCAGTGGTCAAAGAGCTACTTGGTGAAGAAACTCTCCATTTTCCTCTTGTGTTATCTAGCCAACCTTATCCAAGAAAATTTGTCTGCAAGTGAGAAGATTAATTTCTGGGTTACCAATTCTATTCCCACGGACTACAAATGTCTCTCTTTCTGCTACCCACTCCACACAGTGCTGGCTGACTGTTTCTTTATGGGTAATACTTGATATCAAGAAGTATGAATTCTCCAAAATGACTCTCTTTCAAGATTGTGTTGGCTATTCTGGGTCCCTCGTGTCTCCATAGGAACTTTAGTGCCAGTTTCTCAATTTCAGGAAGAGAGACAGGTCAGATTCTAACCGGAATTATATTGAATCTCACACTCAGGAAAGAACATCTATTGAATTCTTATACTCCTTTATCTCACTTTAATATTTTGATGTGCCCCCAAGTAAGCTTATTTTTTTTCTTTTCTCTAAAAATAAACTTGAAAAATTGTACTGAATGAAAATGCAAGCCATAGATTTAGAGCACAGATATGCAAAGATAGATCTAATACATTTCTGGTATTAAAAAAAAAACAATATTTAGGTCTCCCTCCAAAAAGACCCAAATATTAGAACTATACAGATGCTAGTCCTTGCTTTTCATTGGAACCCCCCATTATGTGGATATGATTATGTCATTTTGTTTCTGAGCTATTGTAAATACAAGCTGGCTTAACTTTGATTGCAATTATTATTTTTGTGCCAGTACTGGGGCTTGAACTCAGGGACTCAAGCTATCATGTAGCTTTTCACTTACAGCTGGTTCTCCACCACTTGAGCTATGCATCCAATTCTGGATTTTTGCTGGTTTATTGGAGACAGGAGTCTTTTCAATTTGTCTGCCTATGGTGGCTTCAAACCTTTGTCCTCAGATTTCAGTCTCCTAGGATTACAGGCCTGAGCCCCTCATACCTGGCTTGACTTTTGGTTGTATTTTGTTATTATAAATAAATTTATTTTTAGATTCTTGAAAGATTGTGTGCTTATATTTTACCGTGTCCTCATACTTCAGACAGTGTAGAGTAATAGAATATTTTAAATTCTAGGTGTTTTTTTCTCTGTGTTGAAAACACTGCTCATAGACATTTTGATTGTTTTGTTATTTGAAAAACCTATCACATAAATTTCTTTTTATTTGGCTTTACTAATGATTTAGTCTTTTAATTTTTTTCTGTCTGTATAACTTTACATATTTGTTATTTGTCACTGATTTCCAAGTTTTGATTTTTTAAGACTCTAAGTACATAGTACATGTTTTGTCCATGAAAATATTCCAGAAATTATGCAATTAAAATGTTTTCCTTTATTATTAGTTATATTTCTGTCAGTCACACAGTATTCTGGAAATTACCTCTTTGACCTCTATCCATTATGCCTTAGCATTTATTTTTACATTTTACGTGATTTTTATTTTTTTATTCTCTTCTGGGTTGTTTTCACAATCTGTTTTTTTCCATAGTCAAAGTTATTCTTTGGCTTCACTCATTCTCCTCATACAATCGATGGAGTAATTTATTTTCATTATGTATCTTTTTGTGTGGTCTTTTGATGATTATTGACTTAACTTCACATTGCTAACATTTTCTTATTTTTCCTAATGTTAATTAGTCTACTTTAAAATGTGTGTACCTATTATTTCTAGTTCAAATACAAGACATCCACTTGATATCTGAAAAGTTTTGGATCCTTAAGCATATTTTATTAGTGCCTATATTCCTAGAAAGCTATCAGATACTTTGCCAAGTTCTACCTAAAGTGAACAGTCAGTTCAATTGTGAATCAGGCCATTATGGAAGAGGAGAGAAAGGAGACATAGGAAAGAGCAATACAAGCTCCAGCAACCAAAATAACCTTTCTCCACAGAACTCCTGATTCATCCTTTTCTGGTGAAGAAATACACACGTTAAAAGAAAATATAGCTGGGTACTGGTGGCTCATCCCTGTAATCCTAGCTACTCAGGAGGCTGAGATCTGAGGACCAAGGTTCAAAACCAGCCAGGGCAGGAATGTCTGTGAGACTCTCCAATGAGCCACCAGAAAACTGGAAGTAGAGCTGTGGCTCAAAGTGGTAGAGTGCTAGCCTTTCATGTGAAAGCCCAGGGAGAGCACTCAGGCCCTGAGTTCAAGCCTCATGATCAGCAACAACAATAGAAAAGAAAATACATCTTATATTTAGGTCAGCTCTAGGTTGTTCAATGAGGGAAGTGAAAAATGTACCATTCAGTTTCACACCCTTTCTCTCTCTGTATCTGTCTCCCATCCCCCCATCCCTCCTTTCTCTCTCACTACCTTATTTCTTTTTCCAGCTAGGCACATGGCTGAACTGATAGGATCTTTGAAGAAATCTGGACCTCGGTTCTTATTAATGTGGTGGTGGCAGCAGATGCTTTGGTCCCCAGGGAGTAATGGAAGAACAGAATTCTAGAAATGACTTTTTTCCTCTTTTAAGACCATATAACCTAACGGTAACCCTTCTATATGTCACCTTTAGAATTACACATTTAAAAGCATAAAAAGAAAGAAAGAAGGAAGGAAGGAAGGAAGGAAGGAAGGAAGGAAGGAAGGAAGGAAGGAAGGAAGGAAGGAAGGAAGGAAGGAAGGAAAGAAGAAAGGAAGGAAATATCATTATGCCCTAAAATCTCCCAACCTGGATCCAAAGCCATCATATTATAAAAATCATTTCAAAACAATCCTTTGCTGCCTAGGGATTTTTCATTTCCTTATACTTCTCCTTCTTTGTAAATACTTTCCCTCTCAAATTTTCATTGGATTGATCTTATAGGTACGAACTAAGCTCCATCTCTTCTCTATCCCTAAGAAGAATTTTAACACACACTTGAATGACAACAGCATTGAATTATGAAGAGAACAACAATCATCATGTTACTTTTTTTCTTTTCTTTTTTTTTTTTTTTTTTTTGTTGATGTCCTGGGGCTTAGATTCAGGGCCTGGGTACTGTCCCTGAGCTTTTCCTGCTCAAGGGCAGCCCTTTACCTCTTGAACCACATCTGTCTTTGGAGTGGTTAATCGGAGGTCAGAGTCTCACAGATTTTCCTACACTGGCTGGCTTTGAATGGCCGTACTCGGGTCTCAGCCTCCTGAATAGCTACCATTAAAAGTATGGGTCCCTGGTGCCCAGGTGCTTTTTATTTGTTTGCTTTAATATCTGTGGCAATACCTCCAAACTCAATTGCATACATGAAATTTGCTAGTAGACTTTGCATGTCACTACACACACATAAAAGCCGGTAACTATGGGAGGTGATAGAAATGTTAATGAGTTTGATTACCTTTTCAAGGTGCATACCAGCTGAATTGGGGATACTTCTGCCTCATTCAAATAGAGGTCATGGGTAAGTGAAAAGAAGCCTCTCTGGTATTCTTGCCCTTGGAAGGTATTGAAGGGGGTGGGGTTGGTACCAGGGGCTGTGACTTGGTCCATCCTGGGTCTTTCACAATGAGTACAGCGAATCCTGGGTTTAGAGACCCTAAATGTCACAGCAATTTGTGCTCCAGTCAAGAATACATACTGGGCGAAGTCTCTGACTCGTTGCATTCCAACCTACTGCTGTCAGGTTCATTTCTGCTGCCTCTGCCATTCAGAAAACTCAGTTTCACTCTCACTGGGGCTCAATGGCGCCCCCCCCCCCCCCCCGGCTGCCGGGCAAGGTCCTTCCTGGTGCCTTGATCACTTTGTTAGCCACCTCTGCTTCTCTCCTTCATCTTTATGCTACCACCTCAGCAAAGGGGAGCAAGACTACTTAAGAGAAAAGTCTTTATTGGGACTTAATGTTGCAACACTGAGGAATGAGGACATTACGGGACAGAATCGTGCGATGTCAGCCAGTAAGTTAGCATCTTGCTTAGAGCTGCAGATCAAAAGGGTGAACCATGGCGTCTGTACCAGTGGTCACATCCCATCCTCTTTGAAGGATAATGCTTGTGCCAATCAAAATTCCTTTAGGCAAATGAAGGATTGCGTTTGTACCAATCAAGGTAATCCTTTATGCAAATGAAGACTTGCATTGGCACCAATCAGGGAAGTTTTCTTTTATAGAAATGAAGGAGTGTTTGGACGAATGATGAGTCTTTTATGCAAATGAAATATTGTGTTTGTACCAATTACAAGTTTTTCTTTCAGAACATGCTCTTTTACAGACCTAGGTAGAAAGGGATGGAGAATTTGTCAAGATTTATGATGGGAAAAATCCTGGACATGGGAGCTGCTGCATCAATACCTTCAGGAGCCAGTTGTACCTTGGTGAATGGCCTCCTCCATTTGTCTGTGAAGTGTTTAATGCAGCTGGGGCTGGCATGAAGACAGTCCAGCTGGGGACCGGACCAGGAGTCTTTCAAAAGAGCCAGAGCCTGAGGGAAGGGTCTACTAGCTGTCAAGGAGTCAAACTACCCAGCTTCCTCATAATGTTTTAATGTTCATTTAAAGGAAAAACAAATGCTAAAAAGACTGCTTACCATAAAGGCTTATAATTAATATTGGCAGCCTTTTAATAGTATTTTACAGTATTCTAACATTGCTTGACTCTGGTCTCAGTGCCTTCCGGAGAGGCGAGTGCTTGCCATGTGTTTAAAATGTGTAACAAGGGCTGGGGATATAGCCTAGTGGCAAGAGTGCCTGCCTCGAATACACGAGGCCCTAGGTTCGATTCCCCAGCACCACATATACAGAAAATGGCCAGAAGTGGCGCTGTGGCTCAAGTGGCAGAGTGCTAGCCTTGAGCGGGAAGAAGCCAGGGACAGTGCTCAGGCCCTGAGTCCAAGGCCCAGGACTGGCAAAAAAAAAAAAAAAAAGTAAAATGTGTAACAAAACATCACAATAAACACAGTAAACATAAGAAATGTTTGTCAGTAATACCTCAATACAATGGAAATAAGTAAAATAAATCATGAAAAATGCCTTAAACTTTGTTCAGTGGTTTCATCATCATAACTATTGCAAGAAAAAAAGATGAAAGTGTTAATAATCTTGTTGCACTCATTAGGAAACTGAGGTTGAAAAACTTTAAGTGATTTCCCAAGATTCCATATTTACTTAATTATTCATATTTAATGGTTCTTTTGTTAGGAGATTTTTTTTTTTCTCAGTGACTAAGATCAGCTCTTTATTAACCCGGTGCCCCAGTGTTTCACCGAATATATTGTATGGCTTAAAAGTGAGTGTGTGTGTGTGTGTGTGTGTGTGTGTATGTGTACTATATATGAAGACTTCTCATTTCCTGACTCGGCAATCTCTTAATTTGAAGTAAAGAAGAATAGGTGCTTGTGGTAAGATTTTACGATCTGTGCACTTGTGGAATAAAGTTCTTGGTCATTTTACTTAAAGGAACATTAATATGCAGTTTCAAGTAGCCTCTCAGGTCAAGGAATTTTCTTTTTTTTTAACCTGTACAAGATTTATTTCAATAATCACAATACTTTAGAGTGATAGAAATATACCCTAATACAAAAGGAGTGATTCAAAATCCACCACAGGTTAAAAGAAAAAGCCAAAGACAGTGGCTTTGTATCTCAGGTTCCACTCACCACTCTGTTCTCCTTGGATTAATAAATGAGCTGTTGTGCAGAACACTTGCTCTGAATTCACCATACCACCTGACAAGCAAGCACTACCACATCCAAGACTTCATTGCCTTATTCTTGCTTTGGCTGTGCTCAAGAAATTTTCTTGTATGAGATTTTTTTTTAAACTTTTCTACTTTATTTCTTTGTTTTATTATGTCATTATTGTGTTCGTTTTATTCTTTCACATATAGCAAATATTCCTAGAATTTGATATTCATCCCTTCCTCTTTCACACATTTTCGGGGAGAGAACAGGTTTTCCGTCATTTTTAATGGGTAGATCTGGACTTTCCAGTCTTACTCAGCTTCATAATTCTCAAGCACTCTGTTCTTACTATTTTCAGACTATAATAAGACTTTGTTCCTCATTCCAAAATTTCTCTATCCTTCACTTGACGCTGCTTCTATCTAGAATTTAATTTCATGTGCGGATTCAACTCTCCTTGTCCTTCTGTGGGTTTTCGATGGCCAACTATGGAACAGTGGGAGCACCAAGAACAGCAAGCTTCTAGGGCCAAGCTGTCATGACTTATTTTTCATACACGTGTAATACCCTAAGTATGAAGATTGAGCAGTAACTACATATCATCGGATAGCTTACAAATGTGATCATCCTACGAGGATTATTTTAAAATATAATAATCCTTATCTGTTAATCCTTATTATATACATACAGAAATATTTATGGTGAGAATACGGTGCCACAAAGTGGAGTGAGTGGTAAGTTGGATGGGTTTGGAATATTTCTGAGGATATCCTGGATGATGGTTTATGAGCCTAGAAAAAAGCCACTATTATGCACAATTTTGCCCTATTTTCATGTATAAGTTTAAAAGGAATCAATATAAACATGAAATGTATAACTACAAGAAGTGCTAAAGGAAAGTATGACTAAAACTTGAGGTGTGTGTGTCAGGGCCAGGGAGGATGGAGAGGGGGAGGCATGTGACCATTCCACTACTTTTCATTAGATCTTTCATGTGTTTCTTCATTTATAAAAGTATCTGAAGACAGTATTTTGTCAAAAATGAGAATAATAAGGGGAAAAAAAAACATTTCTGATTTATCATTTCTAGAGCTTTATCTTGCAGAAGGCCTCATGCAAACAGCATAATTAACCAAAAAAGCAGAAGAATATAAAAATGATCTCCACGGTACAGTTGTGAAGAATATATCACTGGAACCAAGCCAAATGACCATAATTAGGAAGTGTATCCAGTGATATTTGGACTTGTGCTTCGAAATAATGAGGTTGCACTATTTGCACTGGTCTGGAAAAAGTCCCAATATACCCTAATAAATGAATAGAAAGTAAAACCATTAAACTATATATAGTATTCAGCACCTTAATCCATTTTTTGTTTCTGTGTTTTTCTAGTGTTAAATATTTTTCCATAAACTGTTATCCTTTCAAGACAGTGAAAGTATTAGCTAATAAATGCTTTCTCCATCTGAGATATTGTCACAGTAAATATTCTTTGCAGTGCTTATACAGCACTTGATTTTGAGCACTGGGGGTGCAAGGATTGTGAACACTGATGTATTATATTTGGCATTACAGAAGGATTCTATGAAAATAGAGACACTAATGATTTTAGTAGACATATTGAGAATGGTGAAATGAATGAGCAATAGCTCTTTTACTCCCTCCCTCCCTCCCTCCCTTCGTTCATTCGTTCATTCCTTCCTTCCTTCCCTCCTTCCCTCCTTCCCTCCCTTCCTCTTTCCTTCTTTCTTTCTTTCTTCCTTTTTTTTCCCTTCTACCTTTCTTCTTTTCTTTCCACTGTCCTGGGGCTTGAACACAGGGCCTCGGTGCTGTCTATGAGTTGTTTTGCTCAAGGTTAATGCTCAGCCACATGAACAACAGTTCCACACCTAGGTTTTTGATGAAAAATGGAAGATAAGAATCTCATGGACTTTCCTTCCCAGGCTTGCTTTGACCAACAATACTCAGATCTCGGCCACTTGAGTAGCTAGGATGACAGGAGAAAGCCATCGTTGACCAACTAATAGTTCTTTCTGAACAGAGAAATTTAGCAAAACATGAATAATTCTTCTCTGTTTTTATACACGAATTGTGTTTCTTCTATGATGAAAAACAAGAGAGAGAAGACATGGCAATGGGAAAGTGCAATATAAATCACTAAAAATAGGCTGAGCCTGCATTATCATCTGGATCCAAAATATTCCCAGCATGTCAAAATCGGTTGAATGAAAAACTCTTGACCAAACTGTGAGAAGAAAAAAAGAAAAGGGTTTTCTTTCTATGGGTCTGGTTCACTGGCAAGGGTATTTGTTTAATTATACTTTTAGTATAACATCTTTTGTAAAATGAAGTCCTGGAATTGACACATTAGTTTTTATATGAGGCTTATGTTTATTATTAATAATTATTATTATATTTAAGTAGTTAGTTACACAAAGGAGTTGCCATTTAACAAAGCAGTTTATTAATAACAGTATCTTGATCAATGTCACCCCTTCTAACATGTTTCTTTTTAATATAAGATACAAGATAAAGAAGAAATGACAATGGAAAAAGTATGAGGTAAATCTTTTAAAGATATGCCTAGCATGTATCACCCTTAGGAGCCAAAGTATTCCCAACACACTGAGATTGCTTGACCAAAATATAAGAAAAAAAAAAGTTTTCATTCCTGTGAGGCCAGTTCCTTGGCAAGGAGGAGTTGATTGCACAACTCAGCCCTGGCATCCATGCTAGTGTTTACAGAAAAAACACAAAGCATTTTGTTGCTGATTAGATAGAAAAAAAAGGAAATTCCAGGCAGCAGTTTCTCAGAATGACTTTTACTTTGATGGGTATTTTTTTTAATGACTACGATTTATGTGAAAGTTTTTTCTGTAAAAAAAAAAAAAAAAGGAAAAAGAAAAAGTTCACACACACACATACACACACAATAAATATCATGCTTGATTGATTGCAAGACTGTGCACCCATCCAAAGACAACATACAGTGAGAGTCAAATATACATTTTTATGGGCTTTTGTCTGGGTTGCAATAACACCCGGAGAATATTCTTTAATTAAAATTTAAAACCGTAACTGATTCATTTTCTGAGGAAACAATCCCTGTAAACATGGAATCCAGCATTGGAAGGCTTGTGTGTGTGTAAATTTTCCTCTATTGGCTCTGGGATCCTGGGATGAGTTTGGGACAAGAAGAAGTAACAATGGAGTCTAGGAGAACAAAGAAGGACTTAGAGCTTTATCAACGTGTCTGGTAACTTCCTCTAACTGGCTAAATGGAAGCTGTGCTGGTTTAGGGAAGGTGTCTCTTGCTGTATGACACTGTTGGCACATGACTCTGAGTGTCACTCCCTTCCACTCTGGTAGCTACAATTTGTTGCAGTTCCCAAAAGCCTGTTGACTAGCTGTTGGTACAATGTAAGTCCCATGAATTTGGCTGTTGGCATGCAATGCAAATTTGAGATTGGTATCTGTTAGGAAACATCATTCCTGATTTTTTTTTCTTTTACTGCAGCCAAAAATAAATCTCAATTTTCTTCAGCAACTTCATGATGTGCATCTATGAGGTTTTTTTTTTTTTTTTAAATTTTTTACTCCCCCTTTAAAAAGAGAGAGGAGGCTTTCAAATGTTACTTAAAATACTTCTGAATGGCTTTTCAAGGAAACATGGAAATCTATTGCCAGGAAAGTAAGGGAGTATGTTCAAAGTAAAGACTCTTAAAACAATCTTGCCGTAGACTTTTGTATAAACCTTGAAATAAAAAAATGCTCATAATCTAGTTATTTTTATTAGACATTTATAGTCTTGCCAGTAATAAATTACAAGGACCTTTGAACCTCTCCAGACTAGAAAAAGAACCAGAATTGATGGTCTTCAAGTTTGACTAAATCACGTTCACAGCTTGAGCTTTTGTTTCTGACGTGACCCAGCCATTTTAGATTCACTCTTCATCAGATGAACCCCAGAAAAATCCTACAGGGTAGACCCAGCTCTTTAGTGGGGATGGTATATCATCCATTGGAAATAACTACTTTCACACATCTTAATCCTGCTTGACTCCCAGTGAGCTTATTTCACTTGTAACTATGCATTGAAATCTTCTGAAAGTTTTCCTGGGTATCAGTGTCTCACACCTATAACCCCAACTACTGAGATCTAGAGGAGTGAAGTTCAAAGCCAGCCTGTGTAGTGAAGTCTGAAAGACTCCATCTCCAAAATAACTACTAAATGCTGGGCTAGAGGTATAGCTCGTGTTAGAGCTCTACCATAGCAAATGTGAAGCCCTTGAGTTCAAACCATCGTGCCACCAAAAGTAAAAAAGAGAGAAGAGTTTCCATAAAACTGATCATGTGATTATTACCGAAGGAAGAAGACATTTTCACCAAGCAAGAAAACAATTACTTTTTTATAGCCTGTCTTCCAGGTAGTTGATTGACCCATCTTTTAAAGGTGAGTATATTTATCAGTTAATTCCTTCACCCCTGTTCCTTAGCAGAGTGTTTGCTAAGTGCTGGCTTCCTTTCCTAAATGATATAGAAAATAAAGGGGGTTTTGTTTGTTTTTGTATCAGTACTAAGGCTTAAACTCACAGTGTCTCTTAGTTGGCTTTTTTTTTTTTTTTGCTCATGAATGTCCCTCTACCACTTAAACCACACCTACCCTTTTTGCATTTTGCTGGTTAATTGGAGGTGAGATCATCATGGAGTTTTCTCCTTGGGCTGGCTTTGAACTTTGGTCCTTAGGTCTCAGCCTCCCGAGTAGCTATATAGGATTATAGGAGTAAGACACCAACACCCAGCTAAAACCGAAGTTGTTTGATTTTTAAATCTCCTTCATGGAGGAAAGGGAGAATACAAAAAGTGGGTCTGTGAGATCAACATCTAAATAGCCTAGAAAGTCTATTTAAATACTACTGACTAGTAGCAGTGTCACACATCTTATACTTTATATGTGATTTCTGTATGTCCATGTCCTGTGAGATGGGGTAGTTAGGATCTTAGCAAAGAACTCCAAGGTAACTTCTTGGAAAGAGGCTCTAGAGCCAGGATGCCGGTGTTTAAACTGAAATGCAGGGGACTTCAGTCCTAAGTACTTTCCTTCTGAGCCTGTTGAGTGGTTCAATAATAATGGTCAGGTCAAGGAATGGCCTAGCTCCGAATTCTAGACAGAAGTCAGACAGAGACCTTCAGGGGAGAATCTGACAGAGTCATCAGGGTGAGGTACAAATCTGTTGAGCTTGAGACACAGAATACTAGATTTTTTTTTTCATTAGGCAATGAAATTCTGGGATATCCTACAACCCCGGAGCTATTTTTCTTCCTCCCAAGATTCCCTTAGCCTAAAGGTGTTCATGTCTAGAGATCATTCTTGGTAAGTGTATAGCAATCTGTTTGAAAGATGCATCTCTGGATCACTTCTTTTTATAAGGCTGCCCAACCATAACCAGAGCCTGCAGTGTTGTCTTGATGGAGAAAGTAAATTGACTCTAGAAAGGAGTGGGATTAAATCCTCTCCTATCTAAATTAGCCAAGATTTTCCTTGGCATAAAAATAAAAAGCAGACATACAAATGCCTAAAATTTGAATTTGCTCCTAAACTGAAGAGATTCATGGCATTAAAAAAAATTACCCTCTTTTAATTGTATCACTCTTTCATGATCATTCACTAATAACAACCAACTACCAAACAACACCAAAGTCCATCCTTGCCTAGGTCCAGTACAGTATACTAGACTTTTAAATTCAATATGCTGCTGGGAATATTGGAAGGTGCTGCCTTCAAAAAAATAACCTCCACTTTGTCTCCCTGTCTGTCATTATTTGAAAACCATCTCTACCAACCTATGTGCTATAGCGCTATTGTCATAGTCACCATTCAGATGAGAAACGGAACTACATGGAGTTCTGAAACATCGCAAAAATCACAGTCCTCACAAATACATTGAGGACAACCAAAATAATCATGTGGAGTTTGAGATGGGAAGTGTGACCTATCAAGTTAGTGGACCTTCTTAGTTATGTGCTCTCTCGGTCTTTCTCTCTCCATCTCTCTTTCCTTTTCTTTCTCCCTTCCTTCTTTTATCCTTCCTTTTCAATCTTCCTCTTCTTCCCTCTCTCCCACTCCCTCTACCTATTTTTCTTTTTTCTACTCCTTGTCCTTCTATCTCTTTCTATCTCTCCCTCTCCCACTCCTGCTTTCCACAACCCCTCTCCTTTCAGGGAAATGATATCATATAGAATTAGAAAGATAAGGATTAAAAAAAATTGCAACTCCACCATTTCCCAGGCATTTACCTTAGAGAAATTACAAACCCTTTCTAATACACAGCTTCCTCATTTGTAAAATTAGGCAGAGTAAATGGTCACTGCTCATAGCTGTGTGAAGATTAAGTAATGCATTGTGTATATAGTGTTCACTCCCTGTAATCGGCCTGTTTGTGGGTTAGTAAATAGTAACTTGATTTAGTCCTTGTCAGCCTTCGCATTCTGCTATTTCTATTCTTTTAAAATTTAGTATGCACACAACCCAGACACACCCCTCCCACCCCGCCCGCCCCTCCAGTTTAGTCAATGCTATTAAAGTCACTATAGTCTCTACTAAATTCTTCACCCGAGGGGTTAGACATCCAGAAATAATAACAGGCAATTTAGCGCTCTTCTCACTCGAATTCTGCACACCCCCTCCCCCCCGTCCCTTGGCCATCCCCATTACAGACACCTCACAGGGCATCATATTTCTTCGCGCTGGGCTGGACAGGGTGTTCGTGTCGATAAGAAGCCTTCCTCCCATCCCACTCTGTCTGCCCTGCACTTAGGAACCAAGGTTGAGTTCACACGGAGGTCAGGGAGATAAAAGCCTCAGGCTTAGCCACCGATCCACTAGTCTGGTGCCTGCAACTTCCCGTCCCTTATTTATTGCCATTCAAAAGGAGAAGCAGGGTCCTGCGCATTCGTTGGTCAGGGAGGCTGTAAGGCAGAAAAGCCTTTGCCATTCATTATGTCCCTTCAGTGGGGAAACAGAGCCAGCAGGTTCCATTTCCAGTGGGCACGCTGGCCTGCCGTTGTCCCACAGTCTCTGTGCAAAATACAAGTTTTCTTTAACTTCATGCTATCCTTTTATTTTTCCCTTTGTCATCCAGAGGCCAAGTACAGATATCTTGAAATAATTTTTGCCAAAGACAAGAGCAAATACATACAAGCCCGGGCAGGGGTGGGGGTGAGTGGGGTCAGTAGATCCTGGGAGCAGAACCACAAACTCCCTGGGAGAGATTTACTGCAGCTTCTGCACAGCCTCTTGGCAAAGGAGAAGAGAAACGAGGGGGCTCCCTTAAATCCAAGAGCCACCTGGAGGACTTGAGACACTTGCCCACACAAGAGCAGCTAAGGCAGGTAGGTCCTCAGGGCACAAACTATCTGTCCCTTGCCCATTCTGAACAAGGATCCTTTTAAATGTCATTGCAAAGCAATACCACTAGGTGCACATGTGTGCGCGTGCGCACACACACACACACACACACACACACACATAAGTTGCACTACAGATTGGAGCTAAAGAGCCATTCCTGGGAGATTAAAGAAAACTTGGAAGGCACCAGCCAGCAGAGCCTACAAGTAAAAAGTACTCATAATCCCTCCATTGGCTGCTAGGAGCTCAGGGGTATACAAAGGCCTCCATTTTCCAAATTTCCTGGCTTCCCCCGACCCCTACCTCTACCCCTCAGATCACTGACTCCACTTTGCAGATCTGAAACATCAGATGTGGTCTTATCACTATCATTCTTATATTTTCCCTGTATTAGAAGAAGCCATTACTTTATCATTAGAAAAATAAATGGCTCATATACATATCTGTGTGTGTGTGTGTGTGTGTGTGTGTAGCAATAGATTTTCTGACTAATCAATACTGTCTTGAATCTTTAAACTAAACCAGTTGTCAAAATGTCTATATGTGGGTTGAAATGACCACCATATAAACCCAAAATTCAGCTGTGATAATTTTAGAACAGTAATAAGAATATCAAACTTGCCATGCACTATGCTATTGTTGATTGTTGTTTATGTTTGCCTGGACCTCTCACTTTCATGACGTTTTTACTTATTAAATTAAATCATCTTATCCTATTGGGGCACAGCAGATGAACTTTTCCATGTAGAAAATTTGCCTCTAGGCAACTGAAATATGTTTCATATATATGTATATACACATATACATGCATATATACATATGTGTATATATACATATATGTGTGTGCATATATATATATAGAGAGAGAGAGAGAGAGCATCTCTATATGTTTACTGTGCATTGTTTATTCCAGGAAAGCTCTGTGGCTCTTACCATTCTCCATCTGTTTTTGGAAGACCATTTCACCACCTTCCTTCTCAAATGGCCTTAGAAAGATCATCAATTAATTCCTCATTTTCAAGTCTGTCTCACTAGTAAGCAAGCTGAATCAAGCTCTCATTGAATCACAGTTGAACTCTCCATTCTTGAAGTACTCACCCTGGGCTTAATCAGTGATGCCACTGTCTTGATCCCTCTCAACACCTCCTCCCTTCGCAGCACTTACTGCTATGGCCTCTGCATCTGACCTTCCTCTCACCCCACCCCACTCAACTCTGTGCTAGACATGATGCCCACATCTTCTTCCTAGCCTTATCTCAGCCTAATCTGGGCTGAGTTAAACAGTCTGAGGACTGAGAAGATGTGGGTCCATTCTTTATGAACATCTTCAGTGGCTCAGCAAGACCTGGGGACTTCAAGTACCTTGTAAAATCAAAGAGGAAGCCCAGAAGGAACTAAAGGAATGCTATAAACCTCTTCCATGATAACTCTCTTCTCTAAGGCTGGGATTGTGAATTACAAGGCATTCAGTCTTCACTGCCAAGCAGAAAGGTTTCAGAATGGGAATGCTTCGTGTGAGGTTGAATAAGATGTAGGCAAACAAATACTTATGACTTCTAACTTTAAACAGCCTCCTAAGGCTGATATAGGGAACGGAGTTAATGAGTTCATTCCATAGGTGGAAGTTAAAATTATAATAAAAAGTCTTCATGGAAGAAAGTTTGAAAGTACTCTCCAAAGAACCATACATCTAGAAGAATCCATTTAAAGGTGGAGTCAGGCTATTTCTGACCCAGTCCATTTGTTTTATGCACTGCCAGCAATATCATCGTAGCGGAAAACATATTTCATGGTGCGCTGGGTGGTTGGAGCAGAACTCAGATGCAAGTACACTAATTTCAGGTCAGTAAGAAAGATCCAAAGCGCCCGGACGAGACCCATACTGACCCCTTTTAACTCTTGAGTGAAATGTTATTTTACTCACCCAAGAAATCACTGAAAATGAAACTAAATCTCAAAGAAGAATCAAAATGCCAGAAAAAGGATAGCTCTTTCCAAAGCAACATTGTCAACTCCTGCTCTGTGTAGCGGGTTTTAAAAAATAAGAGTGCAGAAGATGGTGTGTGTGTGTGTGTGTGTGTGTGTGTGTGTGTGTGTGTATGTGTGTGTATGTTCAATTTCTCTGCAGCCTCAATATTATCCCATGTTCTCTTTGATCCATTCTTGCTAATTTCTTTACTTTTTTTATCATTGGGGGGAGAATTTGTATCTCTAAGGACTCAAGTACATCTTTGATATAAACATTACAGGTCATAGGTTGGGACAGTGCTAGAAGTGAAGGTCTTATTACAACAAAACAAAACAAAAAAAGCAACAGACTCATTTGAGTGACTTCAGGAAGAAAAGAAGTGGACAGAAATGAATGTAAGAAAGCCGGTTGAAATTCTCACGCCTGAGGAGGCTGGTCTCTCTATTTAAAGGCTTCTCTTTTTCTCTGCCAAAAAAAGAATTTCCTTTGCCATAGTGCATAAAAAACCCAGAGTTTTATGACCCTGACTTTGAGCCATTTCAGTATGTTAGTTACTATTCTTGTGGAGTCCGTGAGTTAAAGATTATCTAAATGTTCTTACACCCATTTCTTATTCCTCTTCCTAGTATGTTGCTATGAAGCATTCAATTGGAATTCATCACATTTCTATTCTGAATCTCTGGATGCATGAACTTTCACTTCAAAAATTGTCTACTAAGTAGGCAATTCCAAAAAAAATGAACTTCCTTTCCTCATGTATATCCTCCTGAAATACTGCTTTTCATGGTAAGAGTTTGAGAACAGCTTCCATGTTCAACCAAGGGAAATGATTGGGGAGGAAAGGAACCAACTGAGCCTCAGCAGCCAGGAAAATGGGAATTACAAATACATGGAGACATGACACACAGAGAAATGTCACCTGTTTCCTCATCAGCAATATTTAGAATTCATATATGATTCTGTACAAGAAATGAAAAAAGGAGTGGGAAACTTGATATTTAATAATATTATAGAAGTAGACATGTAGCTACTACTTCTGTGCCTGGCCCAAGACTTGGGGAATATGCTAGGGATATTATAACTGTTTGATTGAAGAAGTAAGGACTTGAATTATAAGAAATGAGTGAAAATTTTATGTACATCAGTGATAACTCTATATCAGAAAGGGTCAAGTTTGGAGTCCAAAGAACCAAAGCCTCCTTAAAGCTTATGTATAACTGGACAATATCTGTATGCAAATTTGTCTGAGAGACATAAGCTGAAGGAATTGTTACAGATTGTGAGCACCTATGCATACTGCAATGCATCCTGGGAACTTCATTCCACACAACCTGGATGGACTCGAATTCACACCTGTAAGTAGAGATGATGGATACACATAGGATAATTTTCACAGCGGCTCTTACTGAATTGTCAAGGGACATTTTTGTCTTGCCCCTAAATAATCGTAATATATTTCACCATTTTTTCTCTCCTCAAAATAGCAATCCCTATAGAAAATGGTTCCGTTGCTATAGAGAAATATTTTAACGCTTTCTGAAAAAGCTGCAGATAGAATAACCATATCAACCAGCAGTCCCACTCCTAAGCTACCAATAGTAGCTGGTACATGTAAGTGCATGTCATGGCAGCACTATTTACAAGAGATCAAAGGTAGAAACCACACTAAATATCCATTAATGGATTGGGCGACAGACTAGTGGTGATATATACAGAGTGCGTTATTATTTAGCTATAAAAATAAGTCTTGATATGGGCTATAATGTATATGAATCTCTAAATCACTATAGTAAATGAGAAAAGCCAGGCATTGCATGTTTCCATTGATTTGAACACATTTATACTGGGAGAAAGTATGTTAGTAACTTGCTGAAGGTTGACAGGAAACAGACAAGGACTAATTTCAATAGAGATAGGTATCTTTTGGAGTTGATTAAAAGTATTTGGCAATTGATTATAATGGTTGTTACAGGCTCTTATGATTGTTCTAAGAACCTTTGCATTGTTAACTTGAAAATGGCAAATTTTATGGACTTAAGTTTCACCTCAAATAGTAAAATCAACATTCTTTTCCAGTGTGTTTCCGGTATCACACTATGAGGAAAAAATAAATAAATACATGCAGTAGTTTCCTAAACATCAAAGATATCACAAGTCATTTAAACACTGAGTTCTAAAAAGAGCTAGAGGATAATGACATAACACAGGATAATAAGAAGATGGTGTATTTCTTGTCTAGGACGAGTTCTCCTTCTCTGTTCCTTGTCCCAGATTTGTAGCAAAGTTTTTACCCTGGGCAAGTCCCTGGATGTCTCTTGGTTTATCAAGAAGAAAAGATGGAAAGTGACAGTCTCTAAGATTTCTCCTAGGCCCCGCCCCAAAAAAGACTGATATTTTAAGCAATGTGGTATGACCAAGATAATACATGTTCTGGAAAGCAAAGGCCAGGAGAAAACCTGGATAGCAAAGTCTATGGGAAAAGTCTATGGGAAGCTGAGGGGAATGGAAAGTATAAGGCCTATTCCTTAGCTGAAAGTTCTGTCAAATACTTTGAACACTGAAGAACCGGGTGGGGGAATCCACTTTCTGTATAAGATGAATTATTATGTTCAGTTATAGCTAAGTCATTCACAGATTATGAGGTAAAGCTCACGTAAAGACAAATGCTTCCCCATTACTGAGTCTCAGCCATGAAAACTTCCAAGAAGCCATAAGAAAAATCATTAACCAATCCAGCAAAACACTCATTTCATTTTTATCATTATGACTGTTGAATTTCACCACATTTGAAAGTTCTCAGTTGTGGTTTTTAACCAGTTATATCCACCAGCAATTTTGATATAATGAACTAAGGCTGGGATGAGTAAACTATGAAATTATGGTAAGGATTAATCTTCTGTATTCTTTGTCTATTCCCAACCTCAAATCTACTATTTAAGTCTCAATAGAAATCACACAAAACAAACTGCCCCCTAAGCAGTAATTACACTAATACTTTAAGTAGAAATGTTCTTCACATCCCTAGAGTAGATGCATTATTTCTCAGGTGAGCAAAGATATCTCATAGAATGCTACCAGGATGGTGACACAATCTTGCCTTTAGCATGACAGTGTTATAGCACATGTGGCTTGGATTGTGTTCTTTTCCTATCCTTTTATCACACTTTTATCACACGTGCACACACACATACACACGCACACACAGTGCTCCCCTTGCTTTCATCTGGTATGCAAATTACCAAACTATAAAGCTGCCTGAATGAGAAAGTTTTCCTCCCTTTATTGTTTCTACAGGCAGAACAGGAGTGTCTCCTTTGTCACTCAGTGCCTTTATTTATTTGAAAAACTCTCCAGGACTATTTGAAGTGCCCTTGTCCTCTGTCTCCAGCTGGAAGTTGGGGTTGGGGGGGGGGGGGAGGCAGAGAAATTAGCAAGTCAGAGCAATTTTCTCCCCTGGGGAACTACTTTCCATCCAGGACCATCAGCAACTGCCATTTAAATAAGAAAACAAAACAAAACACAACACAAAAAGGACCTGTAGTTCTTTAGGGTTTAGAAAAGATGGATGTCAACATTGGGCAAGGCTTTGGTAGGCCAGAGATTCCTGTGGCCATGCTGACAGCGCCCTCTCCCCACCCCTTCCTCCTGCATCTACATCTACATTCACATACATGTGATGTTCATGTAGAGCACACACAGGCAAAGGGCGTGTCCCCAGATCAACTGCCCTAGTCATTGCCTCTGGCTTTTCAGATGCTTTTGGTGGTAGGCATACCTTCTAGAAAAAGAAAAAAAAAAAAAAAAAAAAACAGGCAAAGATCTTTGGTCTTTTTTTTTCACACCTTCCTCAGCAATTTTCTGCAGCAGAAAATTTGGGAATGGGAACAAGTACAGTTGCAAAAGAGAAAAAAAAAGCTGTTTATGAATAATGGAACATTTCGGATCCATCTGGTTGCTGAGACATTTTTTAGTTTCTCACTACAGCCAATTACATAGCACGCCTGAGTGAGAACCGGTTCTATCCTGAGGCTCATTCTGCTCTTAGATTTTCTACACTGATAGTTGCTACCACTCTTGGAGGTTAGTAGCCATATGGTAGTCCAATATGGTGCTTTATACTCTATTTGTTATAGAGTAGGTGAGATTCTGGTGAACATAAATCCACACTGGAGGGAGCACCATGCAGGAAGGGGGACTGGAGTGGGGAAGCTAGAGAGACTTTGCAGGTTTGGGGGAGGGGGTGTTATGCAATGGCTTCCTCTGTGAATTTAAGGTGGCAGGTGAAAGATTCAATTCCTCTTCCTTTGGCTGCCCCCTATAGTATGGATTATGTGAATCTCTGAATAAGTGACAACATCCTAGGGGAAATATGGTGTAAGATGTGATTTGAAGGATACGTTTCATCCTTTATGGCATCCCTCAAGTCATTTGTGCCTTTCACTTTTAATTGGGGAGCCCTTCAAATGCATGTATTTTGTTGATGACATGTATACATATATGCACACACATATGTGTATGTACATGTATTTGTGCCCATACGTACATATGTATATACCCATATTTATGTGTGTATTCCCACATATGTATGAGTGTGTTTATATATTTCACCATGCAAAATGTATTCATGTTTCAATTGTTTTGCATTTCAATTGATGAAAGCGAAGGGCAAGAACTATATTAAACCTCCCTGTATACCAGCTTTTTTTTTTTTTTTTTTTTGGCCAGTGCTGGGGCTTGAGCTCTAAGCCTGGGCACTGTCCCTGTGCTTCTTTCACTCAAGGTGAATACTTTACCACTTGAGCCACAGCTCTAGCTCCAGCTTTGTTTGAGTTGTTTGTTGGAGGTAAGAGTCTCCTGGATGTTCTGGCCTAGGCTGGCTTCGAACCACGATCCTTATATCTCAGCCTCCTGAGTAGCCAGAATGATAGGCATGGGTCACCAGTGGCTGGCTTCAGCATGCATATTTGAGAGATAAGGCCATTTTAACAAATAAAGGTCGTGTCCTAGAACCTGTCATTTTATATCAATAATTCTTTGTCATCATGAAACAACCAGTCTGTTTAGAGAGTGCCAAATACCATGAGTTACACCACTTTTGTTTGACCCATCTTTGGGCCTCCCTGAATAGTCTAAGGGGAAGGGTTATGGAGGTGATTCCTTCTCACACATGAGGATGTGCAGGTTGGAAAATACAAACACATTGCCCAAAGGTGCACAGCAGGCAAGAAGTCAAGTGTTTTCTCAGTCAGCACCGTGTGTGTCTTCTTTGATCCCCCTTCTTAGTGGCAGAGTCCTTGTCACCCAGCCTTGGCCTTACAGTAGCCAGGTCAGCATGGCGAAGGACTATAAAAAACAATGATGGCCTCATGTCTCCCTATATGGAGCTCAGGAAGACACTGAACATGCCTTTGACACGTGTGATGTTTGTTATCTGCTTGATATGTGGGGTGAAGCTGTGCATCAGTGACTATGACCCTATCTGATCAGATGCTTGTGTGTCTTAACCTATTCTTTTTTTCTTTGATAAGTGCCCACTTTTCTGGTGTGTGTGTGTGTGTGTGTGTGTGTGTGTGTGTGTGTGTGTTTTTCCAATGAAGATTCATCAACACGAGGAGGAAAGGCAGCATTTGCTCTAATTTTAAAAGGTAGTTAATCTTAAGAAGAATGATCAGACTGAACCAACTGAGTCATTTTGGGGGATGGAGGTAGTACTAGGGTTTGAACACGTGGCCTTGGGCTTGCTCAGATTGCTTGCTCAACAGGCCCATCTGCCACTTGAGCCACGGCTCCCACTTAGTTTTCTGCTAGTTAATCAGAGATGGAATTGGAATTTTTCTTCTTTGAGCTGGCTTTGAATGACAATCCTCCAAGGGTAATTATTGCAGAGGAATCTGCTGCTGTTCTGTGTGTATTAATTTTATCTTGATCCCTTAAGCTAGCACCCTCTAAATTGTATCCATTTGACACATAAGCAGTACAATTTTTTAAAGAATTTTCCCTGCTCAATGTTTGTGGAAATTTGGTAGAGATTTGATGAAAAGAAGAAGAACAAATAGCTCTGGGCAAAGCAAGGATCTGAGAACAGATGGCGTGTGTGCTTCTACCTCTGAGCCTAGCGGACAAACTGTAACAGTGACCTACTCCAATACATAACAAGTAGGACTTGTGTGTGACAAGTGTGTGAGAATTCCCAGATACACCACTTTCCTCAGTGACCTTGACTTGCATTGTAATAGTGTCACCAAATGCACCTCTCCTGGTAGAATAACACATAAATCATTTTTAATGAAGACACAACTTCTTGTGTTTGAGCTTGAGGTGTAGCTCAAATGATAGGGTATTTGCCTAGCAAGCACAAGGTCCTGGGTTCAATCCACAGTAATATATATATTTGGTTCCTTCATGCCAGGGAGATAGAATAGAAATGGATACCTCTCAAGGGAATCTGAAGTGAACCAGGGCACATAGACATAAAATAAATAAGAAGGAACGAAAGAAGGATGGAAGGAAGGAAGGGAGGGAGGGAGGGAGGGAGGGAGGGAGGGAGGGAGGGAGGGAGGGAGGGAGGGAGGGAGGAATATTTATATATATGAAGCATATAACTTGGTTAAATAGTCCTTTCACACCAGTGGAACAATGATGTTTCCCAGTATCATAATTTGGAGACCTCTCTTTCATTTATTTTCCATAACTCTCCCACAATGCTTCATTTGCATTTTGCACGTTAGTCCTTTACTCTTTAAATCTTTCATATTGTCGATCATATTCCTAATCCATAAATCCAGGGAGCCATGACAGCTTTCCATCTGGATTCTTCATCATGTATGTTGTGGTCACATCTTGTGCTGGTAAAAACACTTTATGAAACTTCTGGACACTGTATCTGCCCTGAGGGATGTTGAAACCACCAGCAACCCTCAGATAATGAGCTTTTTATCTTGATTTCTCCCTACATTCCCATAGGAATTTCCATATATTTTCATCTGTCTAGGAGTTCCTCAGTGGTTCGTTGTTTCTATAGTTCATACCTTGAGTTAAAACCTGTCAGCCATTCATCTGACCAATATGGCCACAGTCATTTATTTATCCAGTAGATACTTATGGTATCTACCAGATATTGAGAACTGGGTTTCAAGTGAGGAACTCAATTATAGATAGTAATGCATTGTCTCTCTTCAGTGTGACTTGTGTTCTGAAATAGAAGAGACAGACAATGAATGCATAAGTGAAATCTATATAATATCACACACGATGGCAAATTCAGTAGAGGCAGACAGAGCAAAGAAAGCACAAACAGGACACCAGGTGTTGGCACAATTTAGTGTCCATCTCTGAAGAGGGGGATGAAGTGTTCCCATTGCAAATTTCTTCCTTACCAGACTAAACCCTCTGACTATGGAAGTAGACTGAGGCACCATTCAGGATTAAGTGTCCATACAGGTGGGACACGCTATTTGCCCAATTATAGGGAGGAGGAGATGTTCAAAAGAAAGAGGGGCAATTTAGAACAGTAAAAGTAGTAAATAGTCCCTTTAACTAGAAACTCAAAATGTTATTTAACCCAGTGTTCACAATCTGACATCTTTCTTTCATTTTGATTGACAGCTTTGTGGAATTCTGGGAAATCTACATCCCCCCCTCCCTGCCCCCAGATGAACATGAAGGCACATGGCTCTAGATTCTTATAAATCTTCACAGAAATCCTGGAATATATTCTGGAATTGTTCCTTAGAATTTATAGTCAAATCTTCTCAAGTGAGGAAATCCCAGACACTCCTCCTTCTTTCAACTTTGTGGTAGTATTCCATATGAGGGGGGGGGGGGGGCTGAGGAGAGAAAGAGAAAGAGAAAGAAAAGTCTGTGCTCCTAGTTCAGTGAGGCAGGATGCAGCAGCTTTCTCAATTCTTGTTTGACTGGCACTAGATCATTCTGCAAATAAATCCTGGAAACTATATTCAAATCTAAGTGGCCGGTTCATAATTTAATCTCTTGAGGAAGCTGGCCAGGCCTTTTAGAATGTATCGCATGCATAATTCAGCCTCTCAGTTGAGAATGAGCATGTTTTAAACAAATCCAGTGGAAAAGAATTAACAGTAGGACTGAAAACACCATATGCTTATAACAGGAAAAGCCGCTCAGAGCCCTATACTGTACTGATAGAATTGAATAAAGATCCATTTGCATCAAGACAAACTAGGGCACAGCTAGCAAGTGAGACCTGTTATCTTTTGTTGCCTGGTTAAAGTACAGTGTTAAAAGAAAGGAGACTTATAATTTACCATAGGAAAGAAACGTATCTGCCTCAATTTCTGCTTTTCAGTAACAACGAACCGGGCTGCTTGAACTAGAAAGCACAATCAGAAAAGCTGGTCATATCGTTTAAAAAAAAAAATGATTTCATCTGGCACTGGTGGGTTCACTCTTGTAATCCTAGCTGTTCATGGTTCGAAGCCAGTCAGGACAGGTAAATCTGTGGGACTCATATTTCCAAATAAATAGCAAAAAGGACAACAGTGGAGGTGTGGCTTGAGAGGTAGAATACCAGCCTTGAGCAAAAAATACATTGAGTGAGAACACAAGGTCTTGAGTTCCTGCCTCAAAACTGTCATCAATCAATCAATAAACAAAGAAATAAATGCATAACAAATAAATATGCACACATTCATAAATACATACATGCATACACATATGTAATACATACATAAAAATATATGATTGCAAACAGGACTCTAAAAAGTCAGAGGGGAGGAGGTGGGGAAGGGAAGGGAGAGGCTGAACTTCCATCTAAAAAGCTCCACCTTCCAAAGTTTCTACTACTTCCCCTCAGGGCCACAGCCCGGGTACCACCCTTTGACACAGGGGTCTTTGGTGGGCATTTCAGATCCGTACTGCAGCAGGCATCGATTGCTCATGTCTGCATGGGTGGTGGACACTCCCATCTTTTGGACTCACTGTGGGGCAGTCACTGTTGCTCGGTTCTGGAAGTTCAGTGCAAGTGCACACCTGTTGTCACTTGGCTGTAAACTAGATGCTAAATACACACTGGCTGGCCACAAACTGGAAATGCAAGACACTTGAGAGTCTCCTATGGCAAAGACACCATTTTGTTTTTTTAGGACAAATCTTGAGAAAGGAACGATGCCTACCTACTTCCCCGGATTTTCTTTTCCTTCATTAATGATAGGAAAGTGAACTAGACATGGGAGGGCATTTCTGTAGTCTCCGAGTGTGGACTCTATTTCTCTCAGATTCCTCTGAGACTCCTTTCCTTGCCCAGTGGTCAGCACCAGTGTCCTACAGAGCCCCAGAAGGTCGCTCCTCTGTCACGGCTGTCATCTTCCTATGGCCATCTTCAGTCCTGTCTGCTTCAGGCACCATTTCTGAGCTAGTCACATCAGAATCTGCTTGTCTTCCATCACGGTCCCTTGTGTGTGTGAAATTTCCCCCAATCATCAGACAGATCCTTCATGCATTTGCTCTGTAGCTCTTTCTTTAAAACAAAAAAGTTTTAATGGAGTTGAGAATACTGAAACACTGAGTCTTGACATTCTACTGTATTCGGTGCTACATTATCTTCCAGGTCAGCTGGAATGTTCCATCAGCTTCCTCTGGTACTTTGGGGCAGTGAGTTCCCTAGACAGAATTCATCAGGACCCTCGAGCAGTGAATGAGGAGCTGTCTGCATAGACACTCGCTCTATGGATATTGTTAGGATAGTCTGCCTGTTGTCCAGGGACTGTTACTGATATAATCATTCTGTCACACACAAGTTTTAATTCACTTAATTATTTAAAAGTCACTTTTCCATTAGAGAGGAAAGATACCATTGGATTTCCTTGAAAGTGGAATTAAATGCATGCTTAAATACTTCACATGGGTTTGCGCTCCTATGTCCCCACCTCCACCCCGAAAAAAAAGAAAAAAAGAAAATATTTCCATCTAATTAATTGGTGTTTCCCTGGAAAATAGTGATAGAAAAAAAATAATAAAAGTGCTCATCATCTCTGCCCCAGTCACTCATTTAGTTAACACTCTGTTATGGAGTTCCAGGCGCTGAGCTAGTGACTGAGAATTTCCAAATCAATTAAAATTTCAGTTTAGCAAAGCTCAGTCAAATGGTGTGGATTGGTGCAGTTGCAGGGGCAAAGGAGGGTGCTTATCTTTTATTTTCTGCAAACCCTTTTGATTTATTTTTTCTTCCTCCTTGAGTCCCCTCCACACTTTGATTCCCTGGCCCTCTAAAAAATGTCCCACTTAATGACTTATGGACTTGTAAGACCCAATGGATACTTTTATTCCTTTGAAACCTATCACTCTGGAACTTCATGTCCTTTGCAAAATGTTCTTTCTCTATGGTTTCATTTTTTTTTGGTGTGTGTGGGGGGGGAGAGGGAGGCAGCATCCTGAGGTTTGAACTCAGGGCCTGGGTGCTATCCCTAAGCTTTTTGCTCAAGGCTAGCTCTCTACCACTTGAACCATACTGCCGCATCTGTTATTTTTTGATGGTTAGCTGGAGGTAAGAGTTTCATGGGCCTTTTTGCTCAGGCTGGCTTTGAATTGTAGTCTTCAAATCTCAGCCTCCTGAGTCACCAGGATTACAAATGTGAGCCACTGGCACCTGGCAGAAATCTGTGCTCTATCTTTTGACTTCTTTTTTCTCTGGTTCCCATTCTTTCTCAAGCCCTCAATGATCTGCTGTTTGGCTCTGGGAACTGCTTGCTCTCTTCATTCCCATTACCACTTCTTCCTGATTGTCTGAATCTCTGAGTTCCCACTGCTCTTGTATGAAATACAAATCCTCAGTCCTTCATGAACTGGCCATGACTGAATTATCCAATCTTATATTTCTGTCAGTCCTCGGCTTTGGATTCTGTGCATGAAACCAACTTCTGTAGGTGTGCCCTCTCCCCTGTGTTCTGAAAGAGCACAGCATTGAATATCTTGAGGCTATAAAACCTTTTTCTCTGTCAGTGATCCCTGGACTGTCTTTGTGCCTTGTTGATATCGCAACTTTACCCCAACCGAAATGACCTTTCTTACCTGTGTCCACACATAGCATTCTCAGCTTACTGCAATGCCTGGTACCTCGACTATCTCAGCCCTGATTATTTTTCATGCTGTAATGAAGTTCTGAGGCCCTTCATAAATAGTATTGATTACTGATGAATCAAACATTGCTGAAAATATCACTGGGAGCCCAGAGGATTCAGCTATACAGTCCATCTCAAGGGTGGCAAAAGGTTTCACAATGAAAATAGAAGGCTTCCATTTTGACGCATGTGAAGAGCAAAATGAAACCATCTGTCTACCATAGAAAGAATCTTGATTATGCTCTTTCCCTGTGATGCAATATAATACAATGCACCTGATTGGTCTATCCATTTTCTGTTTCAAATGATGCTCTTTCCAGGTGTGATATTCAAATTAGATATTTGAAATCAGAGCTGTCCAGCTCCTAAAACACACCCAATTCTCCTTAAAGAAGAAATGGTCCCATTTTCCAGGACAATACTTGGTGAGTTGGACTAGAGACGGAACTAAAGAGATTAAATTAGGATACTTCGGCCAGTATATATAACCAACAGAGGTCATGGAACAAGATCCAGAGGCTCATGAGGGGAGGGAGGATTGTGACATTGCTCCTAAGTCACATGGACACTTTCTCCACCCATTTGTGGGCTGTAAAACTGGTTAGTCTGTGCATTACATCCCCTTGAAATGATAAACACACTGCCCCAGGAGATAAACATTTCCCATGGAGTTTTCTGACAAAACCAAGAAAGCCTCATAATTGCAATGTATGTCAAGGAAAGCAAAAATAAATAAATAAAAATAAAATAAAAAAGTGAAAACTAATTGAGTATGATCCCTTATAAAAGGGCAAAAAAGAGAAAAAGATGATTCACCACAGGGGTACAGGAATTGTCAGAGCTCTTCTGAGCATCTATTGAATAAGTACATCCTGCCAGGTTATAAATAATGACAACAGACAGTAATTTGCATGGATTAGGGTTGTTAACATTCATCAATTTCTGCATTTAAAAAATACTCCCAAATTCTTGATGAGGAGTATCTCTTTGTAGTGAAGGATTGATAGTGGGACGCAAAGAATCTGATGAATTTAAAACTCAGATGAGAGAAAGCAAAGCCATCCAGATCTAAACGGAGATACCATTAGTACTCCCCATAAATCAAATCATGTTTATAGCGAAGGCTACAGTTGAATTACCATCTGGACTTTTTAACCTCGACATTTATTTCCGAATCATCCCCTAATATTGGAAGTAAACTTAACCCTTCCTTTCATCTCCAGAGTTTGCTCGTTGCCAGTTTCCCTGGAGAGAAATGATGTGATTTTTGATGGGGACACAATGTCATGTGGGACCCGAGGTTGGAAGGAGTGGTGAAATTCTTGTGTAACACTGAGTTATAAAAGAGAGAACACATAACCTGCTTTGAAAACCACATCAGCCCAGAAGAATGTAAAGTGAAGTCAGGACACAGGGAGGAAATGGGAAAAATCTATATTTCAATAAGCTAAGTTTGGGGTGTATCAATGAAATTCAAGTAGCTAATTGCTTTAGTTACAAAAAAAAAAAAATCTCTGTAGCTGTCAGCAGGGCTTCCCTCCTAATAGAGAGGAATTCACATAGATATTTTCAACAGTTACCACTAAAGCTCTAATTACAGGTCCACGTAGTTTTCAAATAATTTCTATCCAGGAGAGAGGAAATTTTGAATCAGAATCAGAACTCTTAAATTTTCTTTTTAGTTTACTTAGGACCATGTTTAGCATGACAGAAAGAAAAAGCCAACCTTTACGTGTAAAATCCTTTCCTTTCCATGTTTGTTTCTCTCTTTTTTTAGGTCCAAAACCAGAACTTGAACTCAGTACTTGATGTTTCTGTTCCTTGGCAAGTGCTCTACCCACCAAGCTACACCTCCAACCCCAAGTCCTTTCCTTTCTAAGTTCCACATTTTTTTAACAGGCCAATGCAGGACTTAGCAACTGCTTGGTGTATTGTTGAGCGGGTATCAAATGGACGAGTCCCAAGAAAGAGGGTGAGAGGGTATTGGGCAACAATCTAGCAGTCCTGAGAAAGAGGGTGAGAGGGTATTGGGCAACAATCTAGCAGTGACTGAGACAGGCTGCATAGTATTTCCATCACTTCCTTGGACATGCAAACACAAGAGTTGTGTTGATACCATTTGAAACAAACTTGAGATAAAATCATGAGTTTTATCTCTGGTTATTGAGTTGCTCGTGGCTACCCTTCTTACTGCAGTGAGTTAGTTCTGTCATGGAAAGGAGTTTGTAAAACTGACACCAAACCTTCTGGTATATCTGCAATTATCTGTCTTAATCTGGATCCCAAGGAGAACCTCCGAGATGGGATTTTATTTAGCGTGAGATGCTGTGGCATTAGTTGAAGAGGCCCTGCCTCCAGTTTTGATGTGCTTGGATTATAGGTATGTGTCACCATACCTAGCTGTGAAATTCACCTTTGAAGGGGATAAAGGCACCCAGAGAAAAGAAAGACCCAGAGAACCAGTGATCTAATATGTGAGCTCCATATGCCAAGAGCAAATGGCCCAGGGCCCTCGGTGATGAGACCAGCAACTTTGCGTACCCCAGGAACTGCAGTCTAGCTGCTAACACTTTCACTGTTGGTTAGGAGTTCTTACCAACCCCAGGGAAAGCCTTGAACATTTTCGCTCACTTTGCTATAAAATCCTACACTCTTCCCATTTTGGATTTATGGCATCTTCTGCTTGAGCCCCTTGACCAAAAACAAACAAAAAAAAAATCTGAGTCCTTGAGAAGCTAGAACTTTCGGGGCTAGCATGGAAATCAGAACAGTCCAGGAAGGGGTTTCCCGCAAGGCCTTTAGCTCTGAGGGGCATTTGTACAGGAAAACCTAGTCCACTGGAAATGACTGATCAGAAAGCAACTTGAAACCATATAGACTTATGAGCCTAATGAATTGGGATCAAACTTTAGGGTAAAGATATTAGTTTCTGCAGCAATGGATAGCAGCCCTCAAGAGGTAGAGGGAGTATCTGCTGAGCAAGCAGGGAGCCCTGAGTTCAAACCTCAGTACTATCACATATATATATATATATATATATATATATAATGTATATATATAATACATATATACACACAAATATATGTGTATGTAATAATATACATAATTATGACATCATATGATATACATTATAATATATGATGTATCATATGTATCAGATTATATCAAGATATGTATCATATTATATTATTGGGGGTCTTGTATCAGGGGAATAGACCATTGCTTTTTGTTGACAGATACAGACTGCCCACTTGTGTCCACATATCGAAAAGATTAATAGAAGGAGAACGAGGAGGAGGGGGAGGAGGAAGAGCAGAAGGCAGTTCATGATGATTCTCTAATGACCTCATTACTCCCCAAATGTTCTACCTTTTAACACCTTAACTTTGGAGTTGTGCATTTTGAAGGACGGAGGTATTTAGCCCAAGCCAAGTATTGGGGGTCTCACATCTGTTATCCTAGCTACTCAGAAAGGTAAGACCAAGAAGATCAGATTTGAAGCCAGTCTAGACAGAAAACCTCACAACACCCCGGCCATCTCAATTGAATAAGCAAAATGCTGGACGAGAGATGTGACTCAAATGGTAGAGCACCAGCTATGAGTCACAAAGTCAAGCAAGTGTTGAAGGCCCTAAGTTTCAGCTCTGTTACCAGCATAATCGTAGGTGTATATATTTAACTCATTGAAATCCATTGAAACAAAGAAGAATAATCTTCTGTCTTTTCAGGCTTGGGGACCTCTGAAATTAGCCTACTTCATTCTTCCAGATAAGTTCGTGATCTCTTCAGGAACAACTTTCTCCAAAGCTCAGCTTTTCTCATGCCAGGAAAACTCAAATGTTTACTCTTCAGGAAAAGCTTCATGCTTTCCTCTTAACCTAAATCACTTTCTTATCTTCAACTATTATGTAAGTGCAATTTATGGACTAGGACATGTTTCTTCTGATTTCACGTGACCTGTGGCCTGTTACTGCCGTTCACGACACTTTCGAAAACTCTCACACTACAATTGAGGAAAAATAAAAGAGGATGGGGATATAGAATAGAAAAATACAGAAACCAGCCCCTAACCCGTTGATCATCCAATCTATTGACTTGAGGGAAGGCATTTTAACGTACTCCATTTTGTTTTTCCATTTGTTTCCTCCCTTTTTTCTTCATAAATAAGAACAAAGTTTGGCATAGAAAGTTGGTTTCAGAGATTGTAGAGAGGGGTTAGCTAGCATGTAACTCCACACAACACTCCTGGATGCGTGCTTTTTTTTGTCTGAGCACTTCCTTTAGAAAAGAATTGCTTTCTTAACTGCTTTCAAAGGTTGCCTTGATAAGTTTCTTTGTGTCTGTGTATCTTCCATTTTGAGTTGAAGGTATTTGTTGGTTTTTTTTTTCTTTTTCTTTTTCTTTTCACCCAGCCCTTATTATAGATGACCTAACATTTTACTCTGGGGCTGATGCTGGAATCTTTTAGTTCCTGGCAAGGTGGTTGCCATTTCCTATCTCTTCTCCTTCCTGAATTTACCTAAACTCAAGTTCCAGGCTTTTGTTGAAATACTTTTTTTTTTCTCCCTTCCGTTCTTGTGTGCCCTGTGTCACATTATCTTTAAAAATTACAACCCACTTCCCCTTACTGGGGACACAGGAAGGGGAAATGAAGAGGGGAGACCTTACTGAGCTGGTTCTAGAGGTCGAGGGATGGGGGGGTGGGGGCGTGCAGGGCAAACGTTCAGGTCTCAATAGCTTTCTCCTCAATGTGTGCTTTCCTTTGTTGACCATCCTTTGCTATTGTGTGAGAAGGCTTTGAATAACAGCCAGCAGAGTTGACTAAATGGCAGCCGCAAATGAAAAGCACTTGAGGAAAAAAAAAAATTATGTGTGCCCATATGCCCAGGTATAGACATGAGCCTAAGCACTCAATGCATTCTGCAGGATGCCACATGAGTCGGAATTGTTCTCTTGCATTTTCACGTCAGTTCTTAGATTCAGAATTAAATCAGGCAATCCATAAGGACATAGCATCTCATTAAAGGGAATAAGAAGTTTCTATAAGAAATATTTTAAAAAATTCTTTAAAACAACAGTGGTGTAAGAAATTTAATACAAATTACACCCGTTTTTGTTTTTGTTTTTTAAGTGGAAACACTGAAAGTCAACACCAACCATTCAAAAAGTATGCCCTCCTCAATTTTGCAGGCTGCAGTTAATGTTCAGGCACATGGACTCCTGACACAGAAATCAAACTTTCAGTCCAGGACAACATCACCCCTGCCCCATGAAAAGGGCAGAGAGATTATCTTTTGCAGTTAAATTATTCTCATCGGGTATAGCAGGCTCCTTCATAGCCCAGAGGTTCTCAAGGTGCCTGCCGATCTTCCTCTTGCAATTCGTGTCTTTCTTAATTTCTGTAATTAGACTCTTCTGCTCCCCTGTCTCTGCAGGGCGGACGGCAGGCCTGTGCCTCTTCCTTCTGGTTTATAGTGATTACAAATGGGTCCTCTGAGTCCCATCACAGGCGGAAGGAAGTGCTGCGCTGAGCCCGGCTCAGCGTGCAGGAATGCCCTGTGATGGCGGCCCTGGGACCGGTCGAACCAGCCAGCCTGAGTTTCTCAAGACAATGGAGAGGAGGCTTGGAAAGTGCAGGAGGAGATTAATGGACACACAAATGCCTTTGATTTATTAGCCCTCCCTAAGTGTCAGAACTAATGGAACAACACGTCAGAGGTAACATTTGCCTGAAGGAGGGAGGGACCCGTACACGGAAGCAGTGCAGAGAAAGAAATTAGACTTTAGGAAGAGATGTCATAACCAATCCCAGGGCCTGGTCCAGGTCAGGAGAGGCAATCTTTCACTCTACTCGGTGTGTTTGTTCAGAAGAGAGACACAGAGAGACAAGAGACAGACACACAGAGACACAGATCACGAGAGAGACACAGAGACAGTGAGGCAGAGTGAGACACAGAGACACAGAGATAGTGAGACAGACACAGAAACAGAGTGACAGAAACACAGAGATAGTGAAACAGAGAGACAGAGACAGAGTGAGACACAGAGACACAAAGACAGTGAAACAGAGACACAGAGATAGTGAGACAGAGACACAGAGACAGAGTGAGACACAGAGACACAGAGACAGAGTGAGATGCAGAGACACAGAGACAGTGAGACAGAGACACAGAGACAGTGAGACAGAGACACAAGATACAAGAGCCACACTCAGAGAGACAGAGTGAGACAGTGACATCAAACAGTCATAACTCATTCTTTTTTGTGTGTGATACACTATTAGGGTACCTATTGAATATTTTCTGCTCAATGTCTGTACTCTCTTGTTTACATGAGGGGTGATTCCAGTTACTCCTTTTCAAGCAGAAGCCTCATTACATTAGTAGGCAAGCAAATCCATACAGACTGACAAAGAGAAGGTGGGGGTACAGATCTGGTTTCCCCTGGCCATGTAGCCCCAGATGACTAGATTTAGGGAGTAGGGGCGGGGGCACTTGAACAGCTCTTAATTAGACACTGAAACAAGTGTTTACGCTTCCCATGGTTTTCCATTCAAAAGTACATAAAAATGGTGACTCTAGCCAGGAGGAACATTGCAGACAAGAAATCCGAATTCAAGATGGGAGCAGATAATCATTTCCGAGAGGAATCCTTCCTATGCCACCTTGAGTTTCAGGTATGAGGTTAATGAATGGAGGGGAGGAAGAGAGGTGACATGACAGAAAACCATGTCACTTCTTCACTCCAGAATCCCCTTGAAGTGCTGTTTCTGGAAGTACCAGGATTCGGCACGCATTCACCCCACCTGTACCTCAGAATATCAGTGATTTAAGACCCTAGTGGTAGCTCCTCCCTGCTCCCCACTAAATGTCAAGGACCTCTGGTTGCAAGGACATTTTTAGTTAGCCCGACTCCCAATTATCTCGGTAAAGATACATTTATTTTATCTTGCAGGCTCGTCAGGAGGGCGAATGAATATAAGGCTCTTGTTGGGACATGAAAAAGACAAGCGTGGGACAAGCCGGCATCCATCTATCGGTACTAATGGCTAGGGTGACAGCCATTCCAAGATCCCAAAACGGGAGAGTGAGATGGTAATCAGACTGATGAGAGGAAGTTTTGCAGAGGCTGCTTTCGCGTTGAGTCTCATCCATTTTCTGAAGGACAGGCCCTGTTTCGGGCCTCCTGGTGGGTGAGCAATGAGGCCTTACATCTGAGTAGCTCTTTGCTCTGACAAGGAGTTTCTAAATCACCGATGCAGGTAAGCTGAAGCTACCAGAGTGGTGGTGGTGGTGGGGGGGGTGTCTTATTTATCCCATGTGAACAGATATTATATTATCTTATCCCTGAGCTCATCATTATTTTCCTGGATCCCCCCCCACCCCCCCGCAAGCATTTCTGGAGTTTACTTTCAATCCAACCTGGAAATGTTCTATGCTGTGGAGAATTAACATGGCTTTTCTCTTCATAGTAAGTGTCTCTCATGTGTGCATTTGAAAATATCACAACAAGTCTCTGGAGAATCAAGGGGTCTCACTATAGGTGTGAATTCTTGACAAAGACTTTGAAGACATTGGCTCTTTATTCTCTCAATGTGATCTGTATTGACCAAGCTTAGACAAAGCAGCCATCTTGATATTAGATGACCATTCCACAGTGTTTCAATGACAGGTTTATTGGAATCTAACAGCGTAGCACACGGCTTTGTAGATGAATGAGTCGTCTTTGGTGATTTCTAGTATACATTCGATGTTGTCCATTTATCATCATATCTACTTTCAGAAAATCTTCATCTTCTGTAAAGAAATCCCAGTGATATTATTAGGTCAGTTCTCATTTCACTTGTTTCCAGTCCATGGAAAACACAAGCTTGCTTTCTATCTCCTCACATTGACCTCTGCTGGACATTTGTTATGTGTGGATTCAACCAATAGGACATCTTTAGGGTCCAATTACTTAGCAATGTATTTTTTTGTGGCTAAATATTCCACTGTGAGCACCAACAGTTTTTGGGTGTTGTTTTTTTTTTTTGCTTATTTATCAGGTGATGGACATTTGAGTTGTTTCTATTTGGGGGACTATTTGGGTGACAAATGCTGCTGAAAACATTTGTGTAATTTGTAGTTGGATACACATTCTCATATTTCTCGGAGTACATTACAAGTAGAATTACTAGGTTTAGAGCAGTGTGTGTGTGTGTGTGTGTGTGTGTGTGTGTGTGTGTGTGTGTGTATGTTTGATTGCAGACATGAGTTTCATGGACTTACATGGTTGGACTGGCTTCTAAGCACAACCCTCAGATCTCAGCCTTCTGAGTAGGTAGGGTTACAAGTATGAGCCATCAGTGCTGGGCTACAATGTTGTTCTGTTGTTTTCCTTCCCTTCATTTTCCATGCAAATTCTGGATTTAGTTGTGACATTCTGCAGACTCCAAACTCCATGCTGAAATGGGTGGTGCTGGGTCTTCAGATCGATTTTAAGAATTAATGATGTGTTAAGTATATTAAATCTTTTAGTACATGAACCAGGGTGTGCTTTCCTTTTGTTTTGTTTTCCTTTACTTTCCTTCCATGATGCTTGGCAATTTTGAACAGATTGGGGTTACATTTCCTTTATAACTTTATTTCTAAACTTGACTTTTGTTCTCTTCTGGATGGAATTGCTTTATAACTTTATCTGGGAAATTAAATTTTCATATCATTCTGTGTCTTGCAGTCTTTGGAAATTTTTAATAAATTGTAGTAATTTTGTAGTAGCATTTATCTGTCTGGTAACTTTTTAGAATAAAATAATGTAATATGTTATCTCAGGAAATTAGATTTCCTCTACCATCAGAGTTGGTAAGTGGTGTTGAAATATATCTATTCTACTGTATGTACCTGTATAATAGAACACAATGCATTCCAGGGAATGACCATCTAGGATCTACTTATTCAACTTCATGCTGGTGAACATTCAGAGCAGTAGTTTACAAGTGTGATGTCTGAGGGTACCATTCCTGGTTTTAATCTCTATTTTGCGATAAAATTTGTTCTACATTCTTAGGGAAATTCTTCCAATTCTGTTTGTTGGTTTAGTCAGGTGGCTATAAGAATAGCACACACCACATAAAAATTATTTTGAGGATTGATCTGTTTTTATAATTAGAAACCTTAGACGATCTCCTGGGCATGAATTAGTAATTATAAAAAATACACCCCCATACATGCAGGAAATCTCTGAACTATAGCATACTCATCATTCAGTTCAAGGTGATGATCTCAAAAGCCCTTGCCACCAGCATTTCCAAAATTCCAATCATATATTAACACAGAGAGATCACCTACAATCTGGGAAAAAGGTGAGTCATGCATATGTTTTTTTTTTGCAAAAGATCTATCTTTTTATAAATAGGGATAGATAGGCAGATAGACAGATAGTTAGACAAGAATATTATATTATAAATAATATATAATATGTATAATAATATTCATATATAATATATAGCATAATGTGTTACGCTATATATTATAATATATTTATCTAATAAAATATAGTACATATTGCATATAATATATACAATATGTTATGATGTGGTATACATTATATATTTATAATTATATGTAATATAATTTATAATATCGCATATTATGTATAATATAGTTTTCTATATCCTACTGGATGAGGAGAAAACCCATTAGGAAAACAGAGAAGAGAGACATAAGTAAAAAACTTACTGAAAATCAACTTCATGTGACCAATAAACTCAGACTGCCTCTTACTAACCAATAGTTAAAGACCTTGTAAGTGGGCCAAATGTGGGTTCATTACACAACCCCTAAACCCACATTTATTCTATCTCTACTAACTCTACTCTCTCCCACTACTGGTTATTCAATCACTGAATCTCTCCTCGAAATAATGTGTAGTATCACACCTTTCTCCTTTTAAAAAAAAATTCTTGGCATGTCCTTAATCTAAAGAAAAAATGATTTCTTCCCCTTCGAAAAGTTTCTTTGAACTGAAACTGGCTGGAGGAACTCATAAACACATGCTGTGTTATCTGCCCATAGCGGTGTGCAAGTGTTAGATGGGGAAAAAAGACAACCTGTGTAGGTGTTTTTACATATCTGGGACTGCAACAGGTGTCTTGGTATATGTGAATCTCAGTGGATGTAAGCAATGTCCTCACGGAAGACCAATGTGGCTCACACGGCTCCCTGTTCACTGAAACCACAGAGGAATTTGGGGCCTGAATCTAGAGTCACCAGTGTGGATTGTTTATGGGCCTCTGAAACACTCCAGGTTTAAAAGAAAAAAAAAATCCCTCCCCAATGTTTGACACTCTGTGTTCCAAAAGAATTTTATTTTAACCCCAGTCTTAATTGCCTTTCAGCATCAAAATTAATTACGTTTTCTGCTAAAAGGCCAGCGCAGCCTAAGGTGACTCTGGGGTTCCAGCAGCCAATGCATCTTCTGCAAATGGCTTGATGGCCGTCTGCGGAGAGGAGGGCTGCAAAAGGCGCTGTGGGCCCGGGCTATACATTACTGTCCAATTAGCGCGAGGCTCACTACACGAGTCTTTAACTTTATCTAGTAACTGTCGGAATCTCTAATGGAGACCACAGACAGGGAAGAGAGGAATGGGAAATCCACGCTCTCGGCCAAGCAGAAGAGAAATAGCACTGGCCATACCCCACACGCCACCAGGACAGCAGTTGTTTTGTTTTTTGTTGTTGTGTTTTGTTTTGTTTTTTAATTTTCTGTCCTCTGTGTTCCTCTGTGGCTCTCCATATGCAGATTAACTGTTAAAACGGATTCAAGAGGCTCCAAGACACATGTTTTATTGTTGGCTGTACCAAATCTAGCAATGGCTCCTGACAAGGGTTAGTGAATTAAAGATGTCCGTTGGAATTTCAGGTTATCGGATTTGAGTTATTTGAAAGTCATTCCCGCATTTTCAAGGGAAAATAGGAACAATTGTACCCACTTTGTAAGTATTAGAATTATTGATCAGTAGCATCTTGACTTAAAGATCTCTGTTGGTCATACAATAAGCAATTCATACATTTGCTCTTATGATGGGATTGTTGGATATTAAAGGAATATCTTTAACCCATTTATTTATTTGAACTTGGGGCTTGAACTTGGGGCCTGGCCTCTGTCCCTGAGCTCTTTTGCTCAAGGCTAGCACTCTACTACTTTGAGCCACAGCTCCACTTCTGGTTTTCTAGTGGTCAGTTGAAGATAAGAGCCTTTCCTGCCTATGCTACTTTGGAACTGTGATTCTCAGATTTCAGCCACCCAAGTAGCTAGGATTACAGGCACATGACACACCAGCACTGGCTTCTTTAATCCAATTCTAAGTTGTGTTTCTAACTAGTTCCTATTCTAAATGGGTTCCAAAGCAGGGCAGGCAAATTCGCTCATCATAAATGCTCATTAGGTGTTCAGATAAAGTCAGCAGGGGAACGGATGTCACTGCCCATTGATGGGTTTCGAGCTTTCCTCTACATGAGATCATTACATGATGCATATCTTGAACTGGTTTCTGGATAGATTTCTCTTTCCATATTGAGGGGGGCAAAAACCCCAGCTTTTCATCCATATGTCCCCAAAAACCTACATCACACGGACAGTTTATGAAAAATTATGGGAACTTTAAACTCTGAATGAAATGAAGTTTCCTTCCATGTCAGTTAGTAAATCAGTTTATCATATATATTACATACATATATAATTTTTTTAACCAACACCACCTTTGGATCTCAAACAGAAAGACTGCCCCAGTGCCTTCCTGGCCTTCTGTATGTGTCTTGCATGTTGAGGCCGGATCCCGTTCCGCACACCCGGTTTCTGGGAGCACGCAGCTCCCGCTCAGCATGGAGGCATGGCTGGCTTCCCAAAGAGATTTGGTCCTTGCAGGAAGTGCAAAAATGACACAGGTCTGAGCTACTAGAAACACCAGCAGTTTTTTGTGTTTTTTTTTTTTTCTTTTTGCAGCAACAACGCTGGGAATGCAAATGCAATCTGACCAGACAGGTGCTCAGTCTTGTGGGGATCTAGTGAGCCTTCTCACTCACTGGTTTCCAGAATCGTCTCTGGAATATCTCCTTGCCCTCTGCCCTTGCTGGGGAATGCCACCTGCCCTCAGCTCAGACTTGGTGGCCCCAACTAAATTTAGATGCATACATATCTTAGGATTCTTGAATGATGTCAAAAGGGCATCTAGCACCCATCACTCCAGCCGGCTTTTTGTTGCCTCTGACAGCCCACTCCAGGCTGGGAAGAGACCTGTGTCATTTCTAGTCAGCTCCAGCCTTACAACTAACTAAGTACATTCATGCCAGGGACATCAATCAAGCCCACCCAAACCTGCAGATCTGCATTGCAAATCACCAAGCCATGGTGACATCTCACCGCTGACTGGCTGGCTGGTTGGCTGGCGGTGGCAGCAGAAACTGAGGCACTTTTCCCGGTGAGAAACTTAGGGGGAGAAATCCACTCTATATTCAGACCAAACACAGAAGAAAGCAAGAAGCAATGGGGAGAAAGTGTGACTGCCTAGATCCCGAATGAGACAAACATTCTTGAAACACAGGGGCCACTTTTCTTTGCCGGCTATGAGTTACTAACTCCGGTGCTGGGATTTTCCCTGTACATCCCACTACCAACATATAGCCAAGTCCCATTCCTGCCAGTCCTGCTCCTCCTATTCCTGTCCTTTATTCTTGTCTTATGAAATACACCTCACCTTTTGTCATGTAAACTTATGAGCGAGGACTCTTGTCCTAAAAACACAGAGAACCCCTCTCTTTGAGCATTAAATAAATGTCTGCATAGTGGTAGTCCTGTACTTGATGAAGCCTGGCTATTATGTTATTGCTGTTGTGTTAGGATAGCTGTACTTTCAGAAGGAAATGTGAGGACAGATCTGGTTCTGTTATTGGAAAGATCTGGGTATACAGATCTATTGCTACTCATCTCTAGTTTTGACTTAAGGTAAGTTATTTAACTCTGCAACTGGAGAATGAATGCTCTGTGAATTTATCTGCAGACTGGATCCACATACTAATAGAAGATGGAGGTGATTATAGTTCTGGTATTCTCCTGTAGTTAGAATTAGATGAGATAATGACATTGTGGGTAAGAGTCTGTTCCCCAATGATTCATAAATAAAATTGATTAGAATGTCCTAATGATATTTAATTATATATGAACTCATGGTTTTGGATTCACAGTAAAATTAACCTGGTTTGGATTTGCTGGTCACTAATTTTCTGCTACTTCTAGATGTTTGCCTACCTTCTCTCTCCCTGTACCCTCAATTTCTCTCTCCTTTACCCTCCACCTATGCAAATTTTCTTGCTCTTTCAGGCCTCACTTCCATCCATATTCCCATGGAATCTATCAAAATAAGCCCCCCTTTCGAGGGGGCAGAGGCTTCTCTAGTACATATTGTAGTCTATCTGATCGAATTTGGCTTGTTGTAGATATATATATATATATATATATATATATATATATATATATATATATATATTATTTTCCATGAGTCTGTATCCTCCAAATAAAGAAACTAGTTCTTACCCACGCTGTGGCTTTTATAAGTAGCTTTTTACTAAAAGTGCTCGAATCTTATATGTGGTTTAATCATGCATCCTGGATGATTTTCTTTATTGTTACAGAAATCTAACAATATGTTGTTACATATTGGTGTTTCCTTTTAAAAGTTACAGAGAAGAAAATTAATCTTATTACCTACATCTTCTGCAAAAGCAGACCAGATACTAAGACATGCTCATCTTCCTTTTTCCTTCCTTCCTTCCTTCCTTCCTTCCTTCCTTCCTTCCTTCCTTCCTTCCCTCCTTCTTCCCCTCTCTCCTTTCTTTCTATCCTTCTTTCTTTTCTTTTCTTTTGTTGTAGGTTGTGAGTGTGGGGTGCACCGACTGGCCCCGCCTGTTCGCACCCCGGAGGTATGTGGCTGTTGCACTTCAGGAGTGAGGCCCTGAAGAGCCCCGCCTGCCTCAGTCCCTGGGGGTGTGCTTGTTTGCACCGCCTCCCAGAAGAGGGATCCGGGTTAGCCCTGCCTGCCTTCCGGGTCCAGAACTGGGAAGGCGGCTCTAGCTGGCCGCGCCTGCCTCCCAGCCTTAAGACCATGTGCAGCAAGATGGCTGCTGGCAGTAACCTGGGGGCGGTCCTGCTAGTACTTAGGCCGCCCCTTAGGGAGGTCCCAAGGCCTTCCGCCCTTGACTGACAGCTCGGACCGCCAATCATAGCCCCTGGCTAGGTATGTTACACCCGCCTCTTCCTGCCATTGCCCATACTTAAGATCCGGTCCGCACCACTAAACTGAGCAGTCTTGAACTTCTCTGGAGTTGTCTGATTGTCCAACTGCCGGCAAAAGGTTGGGTTGGGCTGAGTGCGGGCGACTCACAGCTCGTTACCTATTCTGGGTTCACCCTCGGCGGGGTGCGCTTCCTCGCCTCTCTCGCTGGTTGGGAGAGCACCCGGGGTGCAGGGACCCCTGCAGTGAGGCTTGAACTCAGTGCCTGGGCACTCTCCCTGAGCTTTTCTGCTCAAGGCTAGCGCATTCTACCACCTTGAGCCACAGTGCCACTTCAGTTTTCTGGTAGTTAATTGGAGATGAGTCTCATGGCTCCTCCTGCCTGTGCTGGCCTTGAACTCTGATCCTTAGATCTCATCCTCCTGAGTAGCATAAGCCACCAGTGCCCGACTTATGACATATTTCTAATGGGAAAAATTAGTTCATTTTTTTCTCTGTATCTCCATGCAGGCATGCCTACATTGCTACTGAAGCTTGAAATAATGCTTTCACTTGACTTTTTCACTCAAAGCTGATGCTCCACTGTTTGAACTCTCCTCCACCTCCAGCTTTTTGCTGGTTGGTTGGAGATAAGAGTCTCATAAACTTTTTCCCCTGGGATGCTTCAAGTTATAATCCTCAGGTCTCAGCCTTCTGAGGAGCTAGGCTTACAGGTGTGAGCCTTCAGCACCCAACTAGAGGCCTGTTTTTTGTTTTGTTTTGTTTTTAGTTCGCCAGGCTGATATGTGTTTGATATTGAGCTTTTCACCAGTGATGATAGTGGCTGAGAAGCTCAATGTGTATTAATAAACATGTGTTTTACGTTTGCCCACTGCTGAGATCTCTGCTCAGATTAGAGGGTGCAAAACTGTAAATGGAACCCATGTACCAGAAAGAACATAGGTCAGTTTTAGCACAAAAGTCAGCCACCGGGTTAGAGTGCCTGGTTCATTAGAAAAAGTTTTGGGAGAAAAAAAAAAAAGGCAAAAGGTGGTTATAACAAAAGCCAGATCATGAAGGATCTTGTGTATCTCATGCATCCATCTGACCATTTTTACTATGCTCTGTACAATGTCACAAAAAGTGACAGAAACCTAACAACTCCCAAGGGAATAAACAGAGGCTCACAAACCAGGTGCCAATCAATGTTTTCCTCCACATGGAAGAACTATTCTGAAGAGGGAGACTGCACTCTTTACAAGTTCCATTTGACTCAGGAAAACTGCATTTACATATAGCATCATCGCCTAGAACCTGTCTTTGGCTATTCATAGGCAACTTATATATAGATGTTTTTGGAGTCTATTGTGTCCCGAAGGTGTATACAATTTAGGGAGGAAATACCTGACAAACAGCCTTGTCAGATGTGAATCTCAGACATGGCAAGAGAACCTCAAACACGTCTCTTTCTTAGGAAAACTGTATTTCTCCCTCCAAGTTATTTCTTTATCTGCAAATAACTATCAACAGCACAGTTTTGGCAGGGACTGCTGGAAAGGATAATGCTGATATGGTTATCTGACCTCTCTCTCTCTCTCTCTTCCTCACTCTCTTTTCCCAGGGATTCACAGCTGTTCATGTTGCTTTGAGTTCTTCAGTCACATTACATTTTGTTCAGCTTTAAATGGGTAAAGCAGAGACTCTTCTTTCTTCGGAACACGACTTTCTGTCTCTGAACTAGAATACTCTGTTTTAAACATTAGGACTCTTAATTTACCAGTTTTTTCTCCAGGGAAAGCTACAAAGAATTCCCAGGGCTATTGAGCAAATGAGGTTACATTCCCTACAATTAATGAAACATATTAATATCATTATACTTCTCTCTACTCCTTTCCCCCCCAAAATTTAAATAAGTTTTCCCTGCCTAGCTGCTTCAGATTGCAACCTCAGAAAAGAAGGACGATGTATAAAAAGAAAGGGATGTAAATGAGCAACCTCTAATACTACTAGGGAAAAAAATTATAGCAATTTTTTATTATATGTCTGTTCTTTCTTGATAAATAGTGTTGACCCAAGATTAAATTGGCTTAGTGGGCATTTCTTAAAAACATAATATGCTAATTTGCTTTTATATTAAACATTTAATTTAATTTAATGTATGTATGGACTAGATTTACTCTGGAAAACAGTTCCCTTATTTTTCAGAATAAAAATAGATGCCTATTTTGGTAGCAACTAGAAAGTAACAATAGCAAATAAGACATGGAAATCAATGACAATATTCTGCAGCTACTCTGAACACATTTATGATCTAAGTTACATGTCCAGATACAAGATGGGGAAATGTCAAAATATTAGTCTTGTTTATACTGTTATCAATAATCAGATGACTAATAGCTGTCAATCACTTGATTCTGATTAATATGTTCTGAAAAACCTTACTGTTAAAGTCATAAGAACTAACATAGATGGATTACAATTATATATATTTATATAGTAGATATATAGTAGTATATACATATATTATATAATATTTTATATGTGTATATATAAGTATATACACATATACATATTTTATAACCATTGTTTTGATCCCAAACCAATTTCTGGCAATTTTATCTACATTTTACTTTAAGATTAATCTTAAGCTTTTTCTTTCTCTCTCTCTTTCTTTCTTTCTTTCTTTCTTTCTTTCTTTCTTTCTGTCTTTCTTTCTTTCCTTCCTTCCTTTTTTGTTCTTCTTGCATTTTTGTAAATCAAAGTGAGCACTCCACCACTTGAGCCACACCTCCATTTCCAGTTTTTTGCTGTTTAACTGGAGATGTGTGTCTTGGATTTATCTGGTCAGTCTGGCTTTGAATCTTGAGGCTCAGATCTCGGCCTCCTAAATAATTAGGATATACCTGTGTGAGCCATTAGTGCCTAGCTATGTTTCTTGAATGTTTCTTGAATATCAGCTGTACTCATCAGCTATGCATTGCAAAGCTAGTGGGTACTACTATTGAGAAGAATGGACAGAACTTGATCTATCTGATTAAAGCACACACACACACACACACACACACACACACAAAAGTTTATCATTTCATTGTCCTCTCATTAGATTTACCTTTCTAATTAGACTTTTCTTTAGCCGATATTAAAATTAGTTAGTATTCCCTAAGCACAAATGTACTATGGGATGGGAGAATTGGCTTGAGAGGGCATTAGCGGGTCAAACTCTTTCTCTTGCACCGCCAGCCTCTCTTGTAGTGGGTGTTGCAATGATTTACTTTCCTGCTAATTCCTCCTACGCTGAGCTGGAAGCTGGGGACCCTGGGCTGTCAGGAATGACATCTTACTGAAGGGAACTCAAGATGATTGTTAAAGCTTCAGTCCCAGATTCCACCACTGCAGGACAGTCATTAATCCTAACGATCCTGGCAGGAGGCCGAGCTGGGAAGCCATGTGCTACCTCTCTGCAGCCTTCCCCCCGAATTGCAGCTGAGGAAGTGGTTGGCCTGCGAGCATCTCCATTTCTGTGCAGTGCTCACACAGCTGCTAGACAGATGTCACGCTGCACTCCAAACACCAGTGATTTCAATAACGGGTGTAATAATGTCATGGGGACCATTAGTTTGGATTTAGGGTTCAAACAGGCTAGTTTCAGTGGGAATTATAACTATGAGATTATGCATATTGTTGATTGTAATGGCTTTTCCTATGATGAAAGTTGGACGGCTTTGGAAATGTTTTGTTTTGTTTTAAACAATAGTTACTTTGAATTGGACTTCACTTGGCCTAAATATTTGTGATTGATACTATTTTCCTTTCAGCTAGGACACTAAGGCTTTAAAGGACTATTGTCTACTGGTTAAAGTTTACACGTTAAGGCCTGGAGAGTTTAAGTAATTGCCTAGTCAAGGGTTGCATGGTAAGTGAAGGAGTCTAATTTCTTCCTGATTACCCTGTTGTGGGCCCTCATTAAATTCTGAATTTCAGGAAGCGTCAGAACCAGTTTGCCCCATTAACCCAGCAACTAGCTCTATCTGAGGCTACAGGCACTTAATACATATTTTGAATTAAGAACAATAATAATAGTAACAATAATAAACAACTGAGATTTTTTTATGTATGCCTCCTACTAAGCTTGGACATTTTTTTCTGAGTTAATTCTATTATTCTGAAAACTCCAATCAATGATTTGGGGTAGGAAGAGGGGTGGGGCTTGAACTTAGGGCCTAGTAGCTTTTTTACTCAAAGCTGGTACTCTACCACTTGAATCATACCACTACTGTTTTTTGTTGTTTGTTTTGCTAGCTAATTAGAGATGGTAGTCTCACCTACTTTTTCTGCTCAGGTTGGGTTTGAATTAATGATACTTAGCTCTCAGCTATGGTCATAGGGGTGAGTCAGCAGCCTCTGGAGAGCAATTCGATTTCTGTGTGAGTTTTGGAAGGGTCATTCAAACCCTACCATGCAACTATACCTGAAGACACATGGGACTTTTTCAGTTCTTTAAGCTAGGTGTTGGTGGTTAACTCAAGCCTATAAACCTAACTACTCAGAAGGCAGAGATCAGAAGAGCAGGATTGAAACTAGTCAAGGCAGACAAATTTGAGAGGTGGTTCTCTCTAGTTAATCAGGAAAAAGAAAAATCCAAAAGAAGAAGCATGGCTTAAATGGTAATATGCCAAAAAAAGTAACCCCAAAAAGCTGAGCGAAAGCCACAGATTATATGAGTGTGTGTGTGTGTGTGTGTGTGTGTGTGTATGCACACATAAATATATCTATGTGTATGTATATTTTGTTTGGAGTCAGAGTCTCATCATGTAACCCAGAATAACTCACTATGTAATCCAGACTGGCTTCAAATTCGCTGTCTAGTCCCTGCTAGCCTTGAACTTCTAATTTTCTTGCCTCTGCTTCCAGAGTGCTAAAATCACAGTCGTTGACCACCAGGACTGGCTATATATATTTTATCTTGTAGTTTAAAAAACAGCACACTAGGGACCATGTAAATTCAATGTGTGACTTAAGAAAATGAATCTATTTAAGAGAGACCCCAACATCAGTATCAGGATTAAAGTAACCCAGCTATAACCTAAAGGTGACATAATTGATTGTTACAATTAAAGTTAACTGTGAAAACAAGGATGAGTTAAGAGAATTATAAATTTGCTTAAAGGGGAAAGAAAGGAAAAAGAGTGTGAGATTTTCCTACTGGATGTAACTTAGCTTGAGCAGTTATTACATTCTACTTTAGGAATGCTTGAATTTATAATAAAGTAAGCAGAACAAAGGTGTTGGTATGTTATCACTTTAGAAGACACGATGAACTACATTATTTGATAGTATCTCCAAATTAATTAGGAAGTCTGATAGGGATATTCTTAATAAAGCTGTGAAATTTTTAATTCAGGTTGGCACTATTGCAGATACAAGCATAATTGTTCTTTGTTCTGAATCTTCCGATTATCTGATATCAGTTCCCAGCATATGTTCAAGGGTAGTAACACCTCATTAATTTAAACTTCTTCATTTGAATTTCATGACAACTTCAACAAGGTACCCTATTTTTCATTGCCCAGAAAGAAATGTTACCAACAGAGAGAAAAATAATTCCAGCAAGATCTCAAAGTACCATCCAAGGTCCTGAAGAAAACAAATAAGATGTTTTTGGTTTTATTTTGGTTTAATATTATGCTGGCCCTTGAGACTTGAAATCAAGGTATAATTGCTGTCCCTTAGTTTTTCACTCAATGCTTGTTCCCTACTCACAGTTCCAGTTCCAGCTTTTGGCCAGTTAATTGAAGACAAGCATTCACAGACTTTCGTGCCCAGGCTGGCTTTCAACCACCATCCTCAGATCTCAGCCTCCTGAGTAGCTTGGATTACAGATAGGCACGAGCCACCTGCACCTGGTTTGTTGGTTGTTTTTTGTGTTTGTTTTTTTTAAAGTAGAGTGTCATTTATGTGTAGAAAAATGCAGAAACTAAGGAATTAGGAGACATCTGCTTTTAAAGTATATTCAGCATAATTTGTATTTGGAAATACTTTTAAAGGATTATTTCTGTCTATCATCTATTAATCATTTCTCTATCATCTCTCTAGCTATTATGTATATAGTTATGATTTATCAGCTATCTATCATCTATTTATCTACCTATTTTTCTATTTTCTGCCTAGCATATATCTAGTATCTATCCTTTATTGGCCAATTATCTATCTATCTATCTAACTATTCTCAAGAAGTTCATAAATTATTTTGGAGCTTTTGCCTGATATGAACAGCTAAGTATGTAGACCTACAGAAAAGGAAGGCTGCAAATGGTACACATTGATAATGAACTCATATTCAGTGGGAATGTTTATGATAATTATACAATATTGCACCTTGTGCAGTTGAATTGTGGAGCCATAGTTATGTGACTCCAATCAATGAAATGTCTTTCATTATCTTTTGTAGAATTGCTTTCTGTGGGAGCACAGTTCGTAGACTCGAGTGCTCAACAAAACGTACAGCAGAACACTGGGATGGGTGGGGCTGTTCAGCCTGCCTTCCCCTGGGAAACCTGGTAGGGACCATCCAAAAGTTCCTACCTGTGTAAGATGTATTGGGAGGACTTACTTAACTCGCACATCCTACTGCAGCACATGTAAGTAATGAACTTACATTTTAAATGTAAAATGTACTGAAATGCTCAAGGGGAATTTTACAGCTAACAATTATTCCAGTTCCTCATACTAGATGAGGTCCTGCAGTCTCTGACCCCAGCATGACTGTCAGCCATTTGGAAAGAATCTTGACTGGGGAAGTTACAAGGAGTAACCACACACTGCCCAGGTTAGTTAGTTGTTTTTTTATTTTTCTTTATATAAACCACAGAGGTCTTAATGTTGTTTTTGATAATGTCATCTGCCAAGTATCCAAGTTAGTTTTAACCCTGACAATTTGTAGACAAGAAATAGATCTTGACAATGACTGAAAATGAACAAACAGAAATCCTGTAGCAATTGCACAAATGGCAACAGTTATATTTTCATTCTCTGCACTGAAGGTGTCTTTTAATACCATTTCTGGAAAATTCTTGCCTCTTAAAATTATGACATGAACTGACAAAATTCTCATTTGGGGGATAAACCAATTCCCAAACAGACTCTTCCTATAAAACCAAATACTTCTTGAGCTTTGAAAATAGTCCTTCAGTCTCCTTTAACTTCCAATGATGGCTTAGGGGATAGAAAAGATGAGATGATTTGGCTGCAATCCAAGAGTCGAAATATTTTCAGTTGACTTCATTTTTATTTCTCTTCAAAGTTTGAATGTGTTTTCTTCAAAAATGGCACTGACCTTTAGTTAGAGATACTTAAAAATAGAAATAAAGGCTAATAATTTTAAAATTATGTCTACAACATATGGTGTAATATCCTGTGTAACATTTGCAAACAAAATGTTCTTAATAGTAATTTAGCTCTACGGCTGTGTGAAACAGAGAGAAGACACAACATTCAAACAACAACAACAAACACAAAAGACAAGTGGGGTGGGTTGAAGAAAGAATAATATCTGAGAAGAAAGCCCATTTGGAACCATGAGTTGAGATCTGGTAAATACTGGGCTTTGCTCATTTAAATGTTTTCCTATAATGTTGACAGTGGGGTGTGAGCTTAGAGGCTGAGAAAGTAATTAGCTGTTAGATATTCAAATGGGGGGGAGAAGGGACCTCACTCAGTTCTTCTTTTTCATTTTGAGTATTTCTTGGATTTGGATCATTGGCTTGCTTTGGAAGTAATAACGACAATAATACATATTTTTTGACAAAAATCATTGGTACTTCATAGAGCACCAAGCACACCACACACGTAACCGGGCACCAATGTCATTGCATAGGCCATCTAAGTCCAAGGGTTCTTATCTGCTGATGAGAATACTACCACCTCATTTAATGTCAAATGAGGATTCATAACACATGTTTGCAAAAATGAGATGCGAGGATCACAGTTCCAAGCTAGGCTTAGGCACACACACATGACAAGCTCCGATCTCCAAGTAACCAGCAAAAAGCTGCAAGTGGCAGTGTGGCTCACGCAGTAGAGCACCAGCCTCACAGTGAAAAAGCCATACTAGAGCAGTAAGACACTGAGTTCACGTCCTGGTACTGGCACAACAAACAAAAGCAGAGCAGAACTAGGATGCCCTGCTGGCCACACCAGGGACCCGCATATTCACTTTCTCTAGCATGGAGACCGTCGGTAGAAATGAGCTTTCCTACAGCATCAACCACTCACTTCAAAGGGGGCTTTTCACTGACAAAGTGGGCTGACAGAGTGCAAAATAGGCTTTAGGAGAAAAGGAGTCTGCAATGGGGTGAGTTATATACACTGAGCGTTTTAATGAGGGACAAATAAAAGGGAGAAGCATACAGCTGCCCTACTTCTCTGATTGAGCAAAGTGTGTTGGGTCAAATGATTTAAGAAACAAGATTTCACACCATCCTAGACACCAGATGACCACGTCTGCTTCATGACATTAGATCATCAAGATTGGCTTACCTTGTTTAAAGCTATCTATAGACAAAATGCCAGGGTTCATACTATGACTAGTGTTGATTTTGTTTGATGTAGTAAAGTCTTTTTTTTTTTGGTTCAACAGCAATTGTTATAAAAACTAGGTTCTATTTCCCCCCCCCCAATTTAATTAGGATCTAGTACGAAAATAGCAAGCCAGTATGAAAAACACTTCCCATTTTTCTTAAATTCTCTCAAGAGAATTTAAGTGTTTTCCTGAACCAAACAAACTTTACACCCCCAGTCGGCAAGATTCCCCCCCCCGAAAAGAGTGCCAAATCCATCTATTGTCATGTCTTTTTCATCACCCTCAAAGAAGATTCTTTTTCTTTTCACATGCCTTAAAGAATCCCCACTTTAGTAGAACATTGCTAGAAAATTTGTAATCAAGTACTATTTTGCAATTAATATAGTCTCTCTCTCTCTCTCTCTTTCTCTCTCTCTCTCACACACACATAAGATTGGTGAAATCCAATCGGTTTTGGTAGAAATCTGGGCACATTCATATGTGCACTTGTCATTTTAAGCAGAATGAGCAACAGGTTCCTCTTTTGTTGCTGTTACTGTTTGGCTTGCACCTGTATATGTTGTTCATTTCTTTGGTTAGTTTGGGGGTGGGGGACGACAGAGGCAGTACTGAAGTTTGAATTCAGGGCCTTGCATTCACTCCACTGAGCTGGCAGTCTACCACCTGATCCAGGCCTCCATTCATGCCTTTTGCTAGTTATTTTGTAGACAGAATCTCATGGACTTTCTCACCAGGGCTGACATACAAGGATAATCTCTTGGCTCTCTGTGTCCTCTGTAGCTAGAAGTATAAGTGTGAGCCACCAACACCTGACCACCATTCGTTCGGATAAGTAAAGCAAATCAAAGCAACATGCCGGGGGCCAAGAGATGCATGGAATTCTCCTTGCTAGTGAAAACAAAGAAAGAAAAGTCGGAGTAAAGGAAGTTTAGACCCAAGGTTCACTTTCCCACTCAATACTGTAGAAAATGCCCAGGTAAAATGTCACTGTGTGTGTGTGTGTGTGTGTGTGTGTGTGTGTGTGTGTGTGTGTATGTGCGCACGCACACACGCTGTGAGACAGAAATGGTTGCTGTCATAACGGGCCACTTACCATGTCCAGTACTAGCAGATCGTGGACTGTCCGCTGGGAAAAGAAGACAGAAACATGACAAAGAACAAAGAACCTGGATCAATAACGCTGGGGGAAATAAGACAGAGAAGGTTATTTACTTGCATTGATCCGCTGCCGCCATCCTGTAAACTTGGCCTGTTTTTCTTTTGTTAACCTTTCCGCCCGAGTCAACGCAGAGGCAACCGTGGGAGCCAGCTAACAGGTGTAGATTAAGGATCGAAGGAGGTCGCCGTACCTCTGTCACCACCAAGCACCCATGTAACAACATCCCTGAAGAAATTTAAACATCAATAGCCATAATAAGGGCAAATTTATCAAGCCCAGCCAGCTTGAGCTGGGAGCCCGCCTGCGTCTACTGCTTCGCCCTTGCTAAAGCTCAATTGATTTGGACATTCTTTTACTAGAGTTGATTATCAATTGTGACATGGTGAATTTGTTACCTTCCAAGTGCTGAGTGGACCGGAGGCCACTGAAGTGAAAACACCTGGATGTCAGTCTACCTAGTGAAGAGAGAGTCTAACCTGCAGCAGGAGCTGCAGCAGCAATAGTGACCAACAGCAGCAGGTTATCCCAGTCAGACCTGGTCCTTGGGCAGAGGCAGCCTGGGTTTCTAGAAAAAGTGGGCAGTTGAGACAGAAGCAACAAGGCAGGCTTCCTTCCTCGGGCCTATTGGAGGAGACTTGTTGAGTAGAGTGAAATGTGCTGTTGAGGGACAATTCTGGAAGGCAGCTCGTGAAAATTCTTCTGCACCATCCTCCTGCACTCCCCTCTCTCCCTGGAGTAAGTTTGCACCCATCTACATTGCATCCTAACATTCAGGGCCCAGCGTGGAAGCACTTTCCTCTGGCATCCACAGTAGAAAGGACTTCTCTCATGGCTCTCTCCTCTTCATTCTTTCTCCTTTCTCTCTCTCTCTCTCTCTCTCTCTCTCTCTCTCTCTCTCTCTCTCTCTCTCCCTCTCTCTCTCTCTCTCTCTCTCTCATCTCTGCCTCTCTTTCACTACCTTTCGGTTCTCTCTCTCCCTGTCCGTATTTCACTGAATTTTCTACCTTACCTTTTCATTCCTATTAGCCAATAAACTTTAGAGAAAGCAAAAGGTGAGTTGCTTTAGTTCAGGATTGCTCCATCACTGCTTACAAACCTGCTCATAGAAAGCAAATCCATGTAATGAGCTCATGGAGGCGTGCATGCGTGAAGGAATGCACACACATGGATCCAAGAGATCTGAGGATCACAGTTCAAAGCCAGCCTGGGCAGGAAAATCCATGAGACTCTTATCTCCAAGTAACCAGCAGAAAACCATTGGCATTGTGTGGCTCAAGTGTTAGAGCACTAGCCTTGAGCTGAAGAGCTCAGGGACAGTGCCCAGGCCCACAGTTCAAGCTCCAAGACAGACCAAACAAAACAAAACAAAACACCTAGTGTCTTTCTCTCTTTTTCTCCTTTACTATTCCTCCCCACACACCACTTCCCTTCAGCATGCCTATGCCCAACCCCTTCCCTACCTGCTACTAATAAATCACAACAAGCCATTGGTCATTTACACTTCCATGTAACTCAGTACCTCTCAAATGTATGTGCATTTGGTACGCTTTTTGTTAAACATTTTTGCATCTCTAATTACCAGAAATATTGATGTCTTTGGTGTGTGTGTGTGTGTGTGTGTGTGTGTGTGTGTGTGTATTGTGCTATATTTTAGATTTCATATTGAGCTACTGCTGGCTCCATTTCACAGTACATTTTTGTAAGGAAGATTTCGGCACTATACAGTATCTGCTCTACTTGGCGATGCCTTGTCTAACTGCAGCGTTGTTCAGATTTCCAGAGATATTTCATGTAGAAATCCCTGGCGGCTGTTCCCCACAGCAATGCGGTCCCAGCAGGGCAGGAAGCAGGTGTGACCATGTCCACCCCACCACTGCGGAAGCTGAGACTCATGGTGGCTAATGATTGCACTACTCTGCGCAAGGGAGACCCAGTGCAGAATGGAGTCGCTTGGAATGGAACCTCATCTTCTGACTGCAAAACCTGCATTCTTCGACTAGTATCTTCCACATAGAGCTACTTCAAGAAAACCAGCAACTATTGCAGAAGGGAAGGAACCATGGGGTTTTGTCCTGCCAATGATGTGCAGAGCAAAGACACCAAGGAGCAGGTATGTCTCAAAGCAGGTATAATTTCACACTGTTCTGGAAGAGTGCTTTTGGCTTCCCCCATCCATATTCCCCAAAGACTTACGAAGCAGAGGAGACCCCTATTCAGACCACTCCATCCTTCCAGTGACCCCGAAGAATAAGTACTTTAACAATCCGGAGCCGTCTCATCATTACAGCCATCATCAACGGCTTATTACCATGGGCCACAGTGGAGCCTGAGTCCCAATGAAGTGACAATGAGCTGCAGCAGGATGCACCCCACGGCTGGGGTTCCCCCCGACCCCTGGGGTGGGGGCTACACCGGCCTGCCCTGTTACCTGCCTCTTGCTTTTCTGGAGTGGGTGTGCATGGAGAGGACCTCATTAAGGGCCAAAGTAGCCTTGCTCAGCTGTGCCTGGAAGGCAGCTGTGTCCCCAATGGGTCTTGTGAAACACTCCCGGTTCCTCAACCTACCCTTGCCAGGCCCAGGAGCCACATGGGGGAAACGACATCAATGAACAGCCCCAGACACCTTTCTAACGAGCACTAATGAGCCTGTGATGAGATCTGCAGGAGCCTCAAAGGCGCCTTCAGCCCAGACTCTGTTTTCCTGCTGATAGGGGTCCTCCCCAGTCCCCCCACACCCACCCTCAAAGGGCATAAAGTGCAGGTATGAGGGGAGACTTAGCACTGCAGCTGCCTCCTACAGACGGTGCTCCAGGGGTCTTGTGCTGTGGCCATGGCGTTTCCCACAACGAACCCTTCCCTTAAAGATGACGAAAAGAAACCGAACTCTTCCTTTTTTTACTTTCGTCTAGGTGTGTGTGTGTGTGTGTGTGTGTGTGTGTGTGTGTGTGTACTAGGTCTTGCACTCAGGGCCTGGGCACTGCCTCTGGGCTCTTTTTGCTCCAGGCTTGAGCCTCAGCTCCACTTCTGGGGTGTGTGTGTGTGTGTGTGTGTGTGTGTGTGTGTGTGTGTGTGTGTGTGTGTGTTAGGGGAGGGAGGGTACTCAGTTGGAAATAAGAGTCTCATGGACTTGTCCTGCCCTGGCTGGCTTCCACCATGATCCTATTATCTCAGCCTCCTGAGTGATTAGGACAACCAGCACGAGCCACCAATGCCCGGCTTGTCCAGCCTATTTGTTTTTGACAAAACACAAGTAGTCAATTGCAATGATCTTTCTCTGAGACCTGGGGAGAATAGGAGTTTCTAGGGAGACTGGATGAATGTCATAAGCAGGCCTCAGGTGGAAGATTCAACACTCGATGTGGCCTTCTCTTTTTGTTCCTCACTACACCTGAGGGGCTGGGGCTGAGCTACCAGCTCAGGATGGAAGAGCACACCTGACCGCACACCTGGCTACACAGTGCTCCCTGTGAGGATGGAAGAGCAGACCTGGTCACACACCTGGCTGCACACCTGGCCATATACTTGGCCACATACCTGGACACACAGTCCTCCCTGAGAGGATGGGGTGCACACTGCCCCATTGTCCTCTTGTCACTGTGTGATTTGTTGCCGGCATGGCTTCACCCAGAATTCTCAAGTGGCCTTGCAGTCCTTTCCCAGGATGCACCTCCCTCTCCACCACCTGGAAATGCCCAGCATCCCTTTCTCCATTGCATCAGTAAACGTGAACTCACAAGCATGATGCTTTATAAAACTCAACGCGACCCAGCGTGTATGAATCCACAGAGGATTGGGAGGGAGGGGGAGAATGTTTTGCCACGCATGTCATAGGAAACAACATTGCTCCTGACATTGACACAACAATCTAATTTCTGGAAATTTTCCAAAAGTAATGATCACATCAGTCCAAATTAAAAAAGAAAAGATGTAATCAGTAGGACTGTTACAATCTTAGAAAATTGGAAACAGCCTAAATTTCCTCCCTGAGGACCAGCTTAAGTAAATATCTGTGTGTGCATGCAATAATCTCTAATGCCACATTAAAGAATGGCAATATTTATGATACAGTGCATCGATGAAACTCAAGTTATGAGTGAACACAGATCATGTGCTCTCATTCAGAAAGTCTTCTCTATATGAATAGAAATTCTCCCTGGCTAGTGGTATTCGTTTGGTCTTTATATTCTTCTTGGCTTTGTTATTTTTAATCATTCAGCTTTTCTCCATTGAACATTGAGCATTATTTTTGTTATCTTTAAGCAGTGAACAAAAGAGCTTCAAGTAATTAGATGTCAGTGTGTAAGTACAATGCATCTCAATCAAAGTCACCCCTTCCATCATATTCCATCATATTCTCCCCACCCAGCCCCCAGCTCCTCCATTTACCTGGTTCCATGTTCACATATATATGTGGGATATCATGACTTCATTCACCCACCTTTCCTCTCTTCATTTATCTGCCACTCTCTCCGTGAAGCCAACACGCCCCCCCCACCCCCCACAATACAACAAGTGTTCTAGCTGACTGGTATTTGTTATACTCTAGCTGTTCAAAGGAGTTCTGTCATTGGACTCCTTCCTTGCATGTATCATTCATTAGATAATAGAATTAGAATTGTAAAGGGCATATATACGGCTGACAGTGACAGAAAGTACTGAAGAGAAGAAAACACTTGGATAAACTGGGCAGCAGAAATGGTGCAGCTCCCCCATTTTGAGACAGCTATAGCTATTTCCTATGTGACAGTGCTGACTTGTGGAGCACCAGAAGGCCTAGAACCAGAAGCTAATGCATGTGTTATTTAATCTGTCAAAACACTATTCATATATATATGTATAATATATAATACATAACATATATAATCTTTAATTACTTATACAAGGGAGTTGCTATTCAACAAAGTAGTTTGCGAATACAGTATTCCATGATCAATGTCACTCCTTTCAATGTTCTCACCCACCTCTCCCGACCCACCCCTGCCTTTTCTTTCCTTAATGTTGTAGAATATGTATCAATTCTTGTTGCCGTGTAACAAAGCAGTTTATGAATACAGTGAAACTTGACCTGTGTCACACCCCCTTAAACATTTTCATCCCCCTTCAACTCACCCCTTCCTTTGGTTTTCTTGATTTTGTGGTATATAGAATGAATTGTTGACTGCATTCTTCTCCCATGCCCCCCTTCCACTTCATTCATCTATACCTTTCCCCTTGGCCCCAGCCCCAGGCCCCTCTTGCAAGTGCCCATTTCCAGGTGCTTATTTCATTGGGTTTTGACTTAATCTTTCTAAATAATTATACTGTTCAAGCTCTCCATAGAATATTATACTTTCATTAATTCATTTGCAACTACTTGCATACCACCCTGTTTACTTATAGATTTATAGGCATATTCTAGCTACCACAAATGAGGGAAATGTAAGCTTGCTCAACCAACCTGGGAAGCAGTATGGGAGTTCCTCAAAAAACTAAACACAGAAATACCCTATGACCCAGCAATTCCATTACTGCGCATTATCCAATAGAGCACAGAGAAGAATACACTAAAGCTACCAGCACAACCATGTTCATTGCAGCATTGTTTACCATAACCAAGATATGGAATCAACTCAGATATCGCTGCATGGATGAATGGATCAAGAAAATGTGGCATATACACAATAGAGTTTTACTCATCCATTAGAAAGAATGGCATTTTACTATTTGTAAGGAAATGGAAAGATATGGAAAAACATTATACTAAGTGAAATAATCCAGACCCAGAGAAGCACTCTTCTTGATGAAAATGCTCCAGCCACTTCAGCAGAACAAATTACAATGTTCAGCTTTGCATCACAATCAGGATGGGTCTGTGGGTACACTTTTCCAGCATGGAGTCTGTCTCAATGCAGTTGGGTATGAGGACACCTGCCTCACCCAGAGTCTCTCTACATTCTGACCTGCTCACTAAATTTAGTGAGTCGTCTGTCTGGCAGATTTCCCAACAGCCATTGCTCTCCAAGCAAGACATCTATCTTTACTTTAGTCAGAAAGATGGTGCTTACCTGATGCATGTGCAGCCTCGTCTTCATGTACCATATGCTGAGGAATGTCAGGGAATGTTCACGCCAAGACTGGCTACTTTTAACGCCAGGAAATAGGCTTTTCCCAAAGCCTGCCAAAAAAAAAAAAAGAAATACAAATAAAAAATTTAAAAGAACCAATTTTCACATATCAGATTTTGCATTTAAGTTGTGTAACAAGCTACGCAGAGGAAAGAATTATGGACATTTTCTTGGCATCTTTACGCTGAATGCAGAAAAAGAAGAGCAGCTTTAGTCTGCAAAATGAGAGAGGAGGGTAAAAAAAAAAATCTCTGACGGATATAAATATTAGGTGAAGACTTAGTCCAGTCCCAGGCCCAGACTGAGAACATCCGCCACCTATTCAGAGTAAATTAATAAGCATCTAGATGCTCCATTTGGGATGAGGCTGTGGCTGTCATTTCAGTTTTTCATCTTTTTTTAAAAAAATGGCACTACGGTTTAAACACAGTACATTGTACCCCTGGTCCACATAACCCATAGTTATGCCAGTCCAGCTTTTCACTGGTTATTTTCTTTGTTTTGTTTTTTTGGCCAGTCCTGGGGCTTGGACTCAGGGCCTGAGCACTGTCCCTGGCTTCTTTATGCTCAAGGCTAGCACTCTACCACTTGAGCCACAGTGCCACCTCTGGCCTTTTCTATATATGTGGTGCTGAGGAATCGAACCCAGGGCTTCATGTGTATGAGGCAGGCACTCTTGCCACTAGGCCATATTCCCAGCCCCTTCACTGGTTATTTTGGAGACAGTCTTGTGGGTGTGTCTTCTTGGAGTAGCTTCTAAATAGGATCCTCCTGACCTCAAGGGGGAGCAGGATCTGCCTGCTGTTGCTGTGTTCTTTGGGAGTGACTACATGATCTGATGAAGTGCCCCACTGCGTACCTGTCTGGGTTTTGTAAGACCAAAACACCATGAACCAGTAGTTTCCAGTGATCACACCTGTGCAGACTCACAGTTTTTTTTTTTGTTTTTTTTTGGCCAGTCCTGGGCCTTGGACTCAGGGCCTGAGCACTGTCCCTGGCTTCTTCCCGCTCAAGGCTAGCACTCTGCCACTTGAGCCACAGCGCCGCTTCTGGCCGTTTTTTCTGTATATGTGGTGCTGGGGAATCGAACCTAGGACCTCATGTATCCGAGGCAGGCACTCTTGCCACTAGGCTATATCCCCAGCCCCAGACTCACAGTTTTGACACAGCATATTTGTGTGTTTTCATTCACTTTCTCAAAAATAGGGAAATATTTGGAGCACTGAGTGTCACAAAAAATATACCTCTGTCCCCTGTCAAGCAGATAGATTTATTAGGTAACAAGATAAGGACATAAGTTTATGATTCTGAGATGCCACCTCTAAAGTGGGACTTGGGAGGTAAAGAGTCATGGCACATCTAAATGAAATAGTGTCACTGTCCAGGTACAGTTTTGGGGGTTCAGACTGGCAAGAGCTCCTGAATGGAACCAGGGGACGGAACAACCCAAGTGGGAAGAAGATGTTGGTCAGCTGGCTCACACCTACTCAGCAGGAGGAGATCTGAGGATCATGGTTCAAATCCAGCCAGGGAAGAAAAGTACATGAGATGGCTCTTTCCAATTAATAAAGAGTCCTATGGTCAGTATGTGTTGTTGGAAAATTAATCCTGAAAGAGATAGATAGATAGATAGATAGATAGATAGATAGATAGATAGATAGATCCTCTCTCTGTATCTGTCTGCTTCCTCCTGCCCCTCTTCATCTTCCACCAAGGGATAGTAAAGCAAGAAAGCCAGCAATAGGTGCCTCCAATTTTATCTTGAATTTATGAGGACTACTATGCTTTTAGACATGTTCAAAAGGATGCTAAATAAATTTCTACTCACCATAATTTCCTAGGCTCAGTTATTTGGGTACATTCACAGAAATGCACCAAGACAGGAAGAAACAGTGATTCCCACAACCAGCTTTGCTCAACTGGAGCTATTGTGGGTCCCCCACCCCTGCCCCGGGATTCATCCAGGACACTAATGATTTCCACAGGGGTGAGAACGCACTGCCCAGCTCTAGGAGCTAACAGACCTTTTGGAGTTTTTAATCTGAAAATCCACTGATAAATTTGCTTTTCTCTCTCTTTCTCCATCTTTCTCTTGTCTCTCTCTGTCTCTCTGTCTCTCTGTCTCTCTCTCTTTCTGTGTGTGTGTGTGTGTGTGTGTGTGTGTATGTATGTGTGTGTGTGTCCCTTTCAGAAAGGTGGCATTGAAATGTTAGAAATTCAGGCCAAAGGATCACTTCAATATTCTCTGGAGGCAGAAACCCTTAATAACGAGAAAATTCTATTTTTGTATTACTCAGCAGCTTTTTCCACCTGAAAATTCTTCCCATTTACCTCACCATCTTCCAGTGCCCCACCTAACACATTCATTCTCCATGCATGCACACATAAATATAAAAAAAAACACTCAGAGATTTATAAATGAAAGAACAATTCTGTGGAAACATAGAGAATTATCTTATGGTAAAATGACTTTGGGGTCAGTTTTCAGGGTCCTTAGGTTTTTATATGCAATCTCACTACATTTCCTTTTTCTGTTTTGCTTGCTTAACTTTCTAGAAATTTGGGCATTTTTTTTTTTTTTTTTTTTTTTTTTTTTTTTTTTTTTGCTGGTGTTGGCAGTTTTCAGGTGTGGATTCATTCAGGCTATTTACAAGATGTCAAATCTACAACGTGATTTTTTTTTTTTTACCTCACATTCCTTCTTTGACAGTAGAAATAATCTACAGATTATCAGGTCCATTTGCTGATATTTAACATCTCTCTCCCCTCTCTCTCTCATAAACTATAGGTTTCTAGTGAGATGAAATTTAATGTTTCTTCATGCTGAAACTGACAAAAAAAATCCTTTAAACATTTAAAAAGAGGAAATGGGAACTTTACATTTCAATGCAAAGAGAGCTCATTTCATTTACTTAAACACTTCACAATTACTTTCCTGCCAAAGAAATCCAGCTTTTTACTCTTTATAAAAAAATAAAAGAGAAAAAAAAAAGAAAAAGAGCACTTCACAAACATCCTAAACACTGTGTAGGACAAATGGATATGTGGTTATAGCTGTTCTTTATTTCTGAGTGTTTTCTTTGCCCAACTTAATATAATGATGCTGTGGGCTGATTTGAGATTCTCTTGTATCATAAAATGTTAATATTTTCTCCTAACTCAGAAGTTATTAAACTAGCTACCAGCTTTAGCAAATACACAGAGTCATCAAATATGTTGAAAATGAGGAAAGATGAGTTTTGCGTTTTGTAAAAAGTGATTTTCATGATGTTCAGTTTAGGGCTTTTGACTCAAAAAAAAAAAAAAGGGAATAATCAACTTGCTACATGATGCCATACCATGTCATTTGATTCTTTCTTCCTGGTCCAGTCCAGCTTTTCCAGAGCTCTCCAAAATCTACCCTTTATATTTCTTTTCTCCTCCTCAGCCAGGACAACAACCCTGGTTTTCCTAACATGGAGGAGAATGAGGTAGATGTGCAGCCTTCATAGTGATGAAATGGCCTGGTAACCAGAGTCCTTCAACCATAAAAGAAGATACTGTGCGCATGCGCCTGGCTGTGTGAGCGTTTCTAACAGACAAGGAGCCAACATTCCATCATAGCCTTGTTCTGGGGCTTTGATCTCTGACCCTCCAGTCTGAAGTCACTGTCTTTCCTCCAAGCATAAAGGCATGTCTTGAGGAAGAAATTTCTCTTCTAGATCATAAATGAAAAGAAGGTCTCTTAAAATATGTGAAACAATGCAAGGTCTATTTTTTTTTTTTTGAAAAAGGAATAGATGGGACAAAAAAAAAAAAAAAAAAGGAACAAAGCTATGTGTAGGTGGCTCACCACACCTACTATCCTAGCTACACAGGAGAGATACGCAGATCATAGTTCAAAGCCACCCCTGGCAGGAAAGTCCGTGAGGTTCTTATCTCCAGTTAACCACTAAATAGCCAGAAATGGAGTTGTGGCTTAAGTGGTAGAATTTCAGCCTTGAGCACAAAAGCTCAGGCACAGTGCTCAGGCCCTGAGTTCAAGCCTAGGATTGGTACACACACACACACACACACACACACACACACACACACACACTCATTTTCTCTCTCTCTCTCTCTCTCTCTCTCTCAAAGGAACATATTTTGCAAATTCTATGTGACATTTAAATACTAAGTACCCTAATTTAAAACAAAGTATATGCATATTCATTTTCTATTCATCATATTTATTGTTCAGAGATACTAATTAGCTGATGTTGTTTTGGTTTTGTGTTGTTGCCTTTTGCTTTTTAAACCATCTGATAAATGCCAAATCAAGCAGACTTACAGTCCTTAACTGGACCATATCATATGAGTTTGATAAATATGTACTCCATTTAATAAAATAACATGTTGGGACAACTATATTCCATAAAATGATGTACAAAAAAGGAAATGAAAATAGAGAAAAAAAATGTTGCCATCTTTCTGAGTGATATTTTTTTTCCTGTACCAAGGAATCAAATAAGAGTCTGATTTTTCTCAAAAGTGAAGGAAAAATTTGTGACACGGTAATTTGCATAGCTCTCACCATTGGAATGGAGAAAGTAAAAAAAAAAAAAAAGCACACTAGAATCCTTAGGGAAACAGAGATTTTCCTGGCAAGAAAGTCTCAAAAGAAATTTCTCACTTCAGACCTGCTATAAATAAAGAGAAGCAATTTGCTCTTCATCGGGAGTCATCTCATCATAAAACTCTGGAGCTTTTAATCCAATGTTCTGCTCTCAGTGCAGGAAAATAAAAAATCAGTTAAGAATTACAAACTTTGTTCTTTGTTAAAGAATATTGTTATAATCATGATTCCCATTATTCTGCTTCATGCTGTTTGAAATCTAGACAGGAACATGAGATCTCCCTCCACACCAAAAAAAAAAAAAACCCAACTTACTTTAATTAAGAGGAATTGCAATTGTCTTGTTGTTTATTTTTTCACCTGTCCTTTAAAATCATATATGTCCCTCTCATTTTTACCTACCACTTCGTTTTATACACACACATATATGTACATATACTTATGTATTCATTATTAATTTATGTGCTCATCATATATATTCATTATTTTAATGACTGCATCATGATTGCATTATATTTAGGGGACACACTGTAATATTTTGATGTATGACAATGTGCACCGGTTAGATCAAGTTAATTGCACATACTTTGAAAGTTCTTACCTGTTGTCTCTGCTTGTGTTCAGTTGTTTATTTTTTTGCCTAAGTATAAACTTTGTCTTTCTATGTTCAAATATAAGCCCTTAGAGAAGTTCTCATTGCCTCTGATTAATGTTTTAATCAATATTAGAATTCCTTTCTCTTTTTTTTCTAAGTTTGTGTCCTGGGGTTTATGAGAGTTAGCTGAAGTTCCTGAGATGGAAACTTCATAAATAAAATAAAATAAATTTTATTTTAAAATTTTTATTTAAAAATTTTAATTTAATAAAATATTTAATTAAGTGAAATAAAATTATTTGCAAATAAATGAACATGTTTATCCATAAGACCAACAAACAACATAAACCAAAACCTTCAAACAACCTCATTCCAATAGAACACAGAAAATATTTTTAAACAAGTCATTTTACACTGACAACAGCGGCATAGAATCCATATCTAATGTCTATTAGAAGCATGTTTATTTTGTTGTTTGGGTTTTTTTTTTTTTTTGCCAGTCCTGGAGCTTGAACTCAGGGCCTGAGCACTGTCCCTGGCTTCTTTTTGCTCAAGGCTAGCACTCTGCCAACTTGAGCTACACTTCTGGCCTTTTCTATATATGTGGTGCTGAGGAATCGAACCCAGGGCTTCATGTACGTGAGGCAAGCACTCTTGCCACTAGGCCATATTCCCAGCCCTAGAAGCATGTTTTTAAATTGATATTTATTTAACTTCTCCCAGAGAAACATACAAAATGAGCTCTTTTACTAGAATGTTTGAGCAATGTTGCCATTAACACATTTATATTTAGGCCCTTGAACATGTGCTTATGGCAAAAGGTATATTGGTTTGTGGTTTCAATGGGTGCAGCCAAGTCATTGTGCAAACTTCACCCCAAATTGTACTCCTCCAAAATTAAACTGAGTTTCTCTCCATGTGTCATTAACAGCAGCTATGGTACCCATCTACCATACACTGTCTCACTGGAGAGAAATATGACATGGCTTTGTTTTATTTCCCAATTGCTTGAGATGAACAAGATTGGCATTTTCCCCCTTCATTCAACATTTGTTTTTGTTTTCCAGAGTATTTGAGTCTGGAACCATTTCCTCATTTCTATTTGATTGTTTTCCTTTTACTCTGGTGTTTAGAAGATCTTTGCACATTGATGAAATTAGTCTTCCATCTGCTATAATTTTTCCCCGTTAGATATTTGTATTTTTGCTCTACTTATGATATTGTGCCATTAAAAAACTCTAAGTCTTATGTGCTTATGTTATTTATATCTCCTTTTCTCTCTCTCATGTGCCATGTTTAGTTAGGCCCAGTGTTTCGGTTTATTGCAAAAAAAATCTCAGCAATACTTTATTTATTTTTATATTTAAACTTGAACCTTTTGTTAATTTAGCTTTCTTGGGGGAAGACTGACCTAATTTTATTATTTTTCCAAATGGCAATTGAGTTGGTATGTTATAGTCTAAAGAGAGCCCCCCCCACCCCGCCCAGGATGTGAAATATACTTTTATTTTTTTATTTATTTATTTATTTTTTAAATTTTTTAAATTTTTTCTTATTTTTTTATTTTTTATTTTTTTGCCAGTCCCACCACTTCTGGCCATTTTCTATATATGTGGTGCTGGGGAATCGAACCCAGGGCTTCATGTATATGAGTCAAGCACTCTTGCCACTAGGCCATATTCCCAGCCCGTGAAATATACTTTTATAAACTACTAAATTCTCACATTTAGTTAGATCCATTTCTGGACTTTGTTTCTGTGTGTGTGTGTGTGTGTGTGTGTCTGCGTGTGTCTGTGTGTCTGTGTCTGTGTGTCTGTGTGTCTGTGTGTCTGTGTGTCTCTGTGTGTGTGTACATGTGCGTGTGCCCTAGACCTGGGGTTTGGATTCAGAGCCTCATACTCTTGCTTGACTTTTTGCTCAAGGCTGATACTCTACCACTTGAGCCACACTCTACTTCTGGCTTTCTTCCTGATTAATTAAAGATCATCTTTAATTAAAGTCTTAATTAATCAATCTTAATTAAAGTCTTATAGAATTTTCTATCTGGGCTGGCTTCTAACTGTAATCCTCAGATCTCGGGCTCCTAAGTAGCCAAGATGACAGGTATCAGCTACTAGTGCTTGTGTATTAGTTAGCTTCATTGATGGATTGCTTTAGTTATAAAGATATAAGATAACTTGTTTTATACTAAAGTTTAGTTGAGCTTCATTATATTTTCCTTAAAGAACAATCATTTCATTCTCAAGTATATCTTCAATAAACTCTATAAAAACAACCAATTAGAAAGCATGATAGAACTCAGCAATAGCAACATTAAAAACAACTTCATGATCACCACATATGCATAAGAGGTATGTGTGTGCCCGTATGTGTAAATTTATGCGGACTTCAGCTCTCTGAAGGACCACAATGGAAGAAGTAAGTTATCTTTGAATAGAAAGATTGTTACATATTTGTCAAATATTCTCACATTATTAAAGAAAAATGCATTTTTTAAAGGAAACATTCTAGTTATATGGTATAGGTTGATCTCAAACTCACTGTATAGCCAGACTAGCTACAAAGTTAAATCCTCCTGCCTCAGCCACCCAAGTGCTGGGATTATAGAAAGCACAACCACACCCAGAAGGAAGTGCAATTAAATTCCAATCAAAATGCCATTTTAATTAAAGTAAATACTACTAAAATTCATCCTGGCAAATTGTTATGTCTTTTATTAATCATTCCCTGGACAATGCAAACAACTGATGAAAGTTTTTGAATTAAGGACCTAATTAATGTCTTAAAGAATTTTTTCTTTGTGTCCCAGTTTTTAAGGGCATGGCTTTAATGTCTCAGTTATTTAAAACACTGGCATCATATCTTTCTCTTCTGTGTAAATACACATATACATTTTTCTCCTGAGCCAGTTGCTAAGAAAATAGCATCTCTTCCCTTTCCTTAGTAGATGTGTCTTTTTCTCCCCTGATCTACAGCCCTAGAATATTTTTTTTAAATTCAAATATCACATATTGCCCTACAGGAAAATGTCACTCCTTCCTATTTAAAATGTAAGATCAAAAGCAATAGCCTTTGCTTTTATTCTGGACCACATTCCTATTTGAAGGCTCCTGAGAAACAGTTAGATGATGAGCTAAGTACAAATGATTTCCTGAGAAATACTCTTGTTTCTTTCTGGTTATCTCACTCATTTCACTTTCTTTCTCTAGATTTTGCCCTGTGTCGTGTGTGTGTGTGTGTGTGTGTGTGTGTGTGTGTGTGTGTGTGTGTTTTGTGTGTGTGTATGTACTGAGGTTTAAACTCAGGGCCTCTTGCTCTACCACATGAACCACACCTCCAGTTCTGACATTTTTGGTGGTGAACTGGAGTTTAAAAATCTCTAAGAATTTCATTCCCCAGGCTAGTTTAGAACCTCTATCCTTAGATTTCAGTCTCCGGAGTAGCTAAGATCACAGGCAGGAACTACCAACACACTCTGATGCTTTCTGTTTTTCTTTCCCAGAGAAATTATGGGTATAATTCAGTGGGTGTCTCTAATTAAGAATGATTGAGAAGAAATGGAGATTTCAGGGAATTTGAGAAATTAAGAGCTGTGCCACATCTTGGTAAATCAACATTCATAGTGATAGTCTATATTGCATTTTCTGTCAGGAACATTTTTTTTCTTTTGGAAATCTGGGTATATCCAACTCGCATCCTCTCTCTTTTTCTTATTCATTTGCGTTTCTGTCGGCTTGTTCAGGCTGAAGACTCTTTTCTCTTCACTGGGCTTATTTGAGAGAACACAAATATGTGGTCAAAGAATTTGCCTAAGTCTTTCACCCTTGACAAGACATTCTGTAAGCAAATCTCAAGAGCATTCTAGACGAAAACAACACAAAACAACACTCCGGCATGTGGGAAAAATAATTTGTTTAAAATGAAGCAGGATAGGCAAGAGACATACTTAGCATTCAATCTGATGTTCTCCTATGAACATTATTTTCTCTAAAGACTGATGTATAGGAGCTATAAATACATATAGATCTTTCTGTGGCTATGAAAAAGCTGCCATTGTTAAGTTTCCTCTCTTCTCTCTCCTCTCTCTCTGTCTCTCCCTCATGTCTTTTTCACACAAAGACATTCACAGATTTACTAGGTTACATTATTTTTACTGAAGTTCCTTCTATTTGCCAAAGTGTTCGATTGTAACGACAGAAATAAATAAAGGGAGAATTTTTTTTCTTTTAATTGTTGTAGTTAGCTAGTAATCACTTCACAGTTGGAAAGAGATGATCAAAATAGGTCTTGCTTAAAAAGTTGCAAAAAAACCCAAACCCATCAGTTCCCCTTGCCCCTCAAAAATAATAACAGGACTTTAAAAAACAATTACTTCAGCAAACATGTAGATGATAAACTCTTATGTAAAACAAGGAAGATAGGTCCATACCAAGAATCCAATATGTAAGACCCAAAGGTGACTATCAAGAGGAGACCCATGTTACCATCGAGTCATGACGTTCTGATGACTGACAAGCAGAACAACTTTAGTTCCAACTCAATTTTCCCAAATAAATTACTTGAACCAACCTCTAACAAAAGAAATGGATGATTGTGTGTACATTACAATGAAGAACTTTTGTTTACCAAGCAAAGGTGTTAAGATGCATGCGTACATTCAAGAACTGACAAGTGATCTAACCTATGGCCAAAATAATAGCAAGGAAATTGGAGGGATGGGGGGAATCCCCACTCTACTTTTAAAACCTATTTTTTCCCCTCACAGATGTTTGCTATTTTGGGTGTGAGTGTATTTTTTATTTTTTTTTATTTTTATTTTTATTGTTGTTGGTTGTGGGGCTTTGACTCAGCGCTTGGGCACTGTCCCTGAGCTCTTCAGCTGAAGGCTAGTACTCTACTACTTAAGCCATGGAGCCACTTCCAGTTTACTGGTGGTTAATTGGAGATCCGAGTCTCAGGGACTTTCCTGCCTGGGCTGGCTTTGAACCACGATCCTTAGATCTCATCCTCCTGAGTAGCTAGGATTACAGGCATGAGCCACCAGCACCTGAAGTGAGTGTATTTTTAAAGAAATAGAATACTTTTATGGCTCTGGGAGTGTGCTGGTACTACCACTTGAATTCAGGGCCTGGATGCTGTCCCTGAACTTACTTGCTCAAGGCTATCGCTCTATCACTTGAAACAGAACTTCACTTTGGGCTTTTTGGTGGTTAATTAGAGATGAGAATCTCACAGACTTGCCTATCTGGCTGGATATGAACCACAATCCTCAGATCTCAGCCTCCTGAGTAGCTAGGATGACAGGAGTGAGCCATTGATGCCCAGCTATCATTCAAAACAAACAAACAAACAAACAAAAACCTTCTTCTGCACCCTCCTTCTCCAGTCCAATATTTAGTCCAAGAATAGCATCAAATTAATTAACTAATGTGAAAAGAAACAAGCAAAAAAAAAAAAAGAAAAAAGTGTCATTTCTCAAAGTTCATGTATACTTAACAATAATTAAAGATGACCCTATAATACATTTTTCACAGAAAGGCCATGTGCTACGAAGGGTTCATTTTGTTCTTCTTGTGGGGGAACACAGATAAAATGGGAACACTTGTTATCTAAATGGACAGGCATAAACGTTCTCCACAAAGTAAAACTGATCAGCATCCTATCCTGACACATGGTAGCCTCATCAAAGCTCTTTCTTAGTTTTACAAATTTGGCTTCTCTCAAAGGCAGCTTTTTAAAAAAAAAAATGTCTGAATACTTCTTAATTTGATCCAGCAGCAGCCATTAGTCAGATATATTTGTGATGAGAAAAAAAAAATTCCATCAGATCTCATTGTCCATCTCAGCGAAGGACGAATAATGTCTGTAATGGGCACACTGCTGGCCACTGTGGATCCACGTCCATATTTAAATGTCATGTGACTTTGCTGCCCTCCTGTGGCTGCTCCTTGGGGTATCAGGAGCTTGCTCTGTGCCTTTGGGGTCCATGACCTTGAACTGAGTCACTCCTGACCCCTGTGCGGGATTCTCTTGGTCAAACACTCCACAGCCCAACTTCCATCTGGCCACCCGCAGTTGGGAGCAAATGTTCTACGAAGACGTTCTAAACGTCGCTCCAGAAACAATGGGACCCAGAAACAGGGCAGAAACAGTGGGACAATAACACATCCGTATTCCAAGTAAGGAATTACTAGCTCCTCTCACAACCAATCTAGGGGTGACAGCAACCATGTCGTGTTGTTCCTCCTAAACAGACAAGTCAAACTGCAAATTCCTTCATACAACTGCTTACAGATAACTTAGAGGGGAAAAAAAGTAACAAGTTAAACAAATCTCTTTCTGATATTTGATTACAGAGACTCAGACCACTTCTAGCTGTAAAGGGAAAGACATGTCCTAGTCTTTGTGGTGCAACAATCTCTGAACTGGCTTACTCATGCTGTGCTACTAGAACAGGAAAGCAGACATAGATGTAAATGGATGAGCATAACTATGTCCCAATGAAATTTTATCTTAAGAAAACTAGGTGGGGAGCAGTAGGCACTGATATCCACATACAAGGTACCGGTCATTCATCAATGACTATTGTATAGTCAGTTCTTATACCAATGCACAGATTATTTCTCTGGTAAATTCAGCAAACGAGTTCACAAATTCCCATTGGAAATCAAAGCTAATATTTCAAGTCACCCCTTTCATGGCTGTGTATTTGCTACTGTCATGTCTTTGAAGTTGCCATACAACATCTTCATTCATCTGGCAGGCATCCATTACAATCCATCTGTGCTCACCAATGTTTAGGGAAGTGTTTCCTCATATAGTACTGCTCAGGGAGTTATGACAGCCATTGTGTTTACTTTAAGCCATGCCAGTGCCCCATCTTTGTAAGCCCCTTTAATCCTTTTGATTTGTTTCTTGAAACATCTGTCTAATCTGTCCCAGTCTCTAGTTTGGACTCTTGATAAGTTTCTCCAAGTGCATTTTAATCTATTTTGTTATAAAGGTAATGTACAGAAGGATTCCACTTGCATAAGTCAGGTAATGAGTGCATTCCCTCACACTCAGTTTTCCCTTCTCATCAGCACCGACAAGTTGCATAGTATATACGTTTTTCTGTTTGACTTCTTGCTTTCCATTTTCATACCACTATGAAAACCACTTCCCAAATGACTTTCCTGTAAGGTAGTTCGAACTTGGTTTTTCCCTTCAATAATCCCTCCTTCAATAATCAAAACTAAGCTCTTTAAGAGGACACAAAACAAGCTTCATCTTTCTTTCCTCCTAAACCTCACCCTTCCGTGACCATCTCATCTTCTTTCCACAGCACTCTCCCTTCCCTATCATGGGCTCAATGCACCATGTTCTTTGTCTAAGCCTGTGTTCATACTCCTTCTTTTAGACATCCTAATCCTTGCCTTACTTTCCATAGATCACATTTTGTTTCCTCTTTCCATCCATCCATCCATGCATCATTCATTCATTTACTGATATTTATTGAACAAGTACTTAGCGAACACATTCTTAGTCTCCTCTGTTCAGGCATAATTACTCTCTCCTCATGTTCTTGATATCTTCTGTACATCCTTTTATAAGCATTCATCAAACTGGGAGATTTTTCTGTTTTACCTGCTGTGTTTTCATCTGTTAAAGTCTGAACTACTGATAGGGAGTTAAGTATTGATAAGTAATTGTAATATTGATAAGGATCACATCCTTCAATTCTTAGTAGCGCAGTTTTACATCACAGCTGGTCAATGGAAATTTAATGAAAAAATGAGCAAAGGTGTGAAAGAATAGAACCATTGAAAGATTCCTGACAGATGAATAAAACACAAAAGACTCCATCCATTTCATGCTACCCAAGCAAGTTTTATCATTGATATTGGCTTAACATTAAAAAAAAAAAAAAGGTACAGAAGGAATCAGTCTGAGGTCAGTGATTGTTTCAATGGACAGATTTGCACAAAGCTGCCTTTCCAGCTTGCCCAGTGCCTTTTTTTTTATTCACCTATAAATCATGGTACAAAGAAGTACCAATCCAACATGTCAATTTGTGAATACCATGCACCTTGATCAATGCCACCCCTTTCATCATTTTACCCAATCTTCTTCCACCTCACCCATCCCACCCCCTTGATTATCCACTTCCGTGTTCACATATGTACGCTGGATCTTATGACCACATTCTCCCACCCTTCCTCTCTTCATTCATCCAATTCACCCCTGCATCCAAGTCCTCCTTCTTGACATCCCAAGTTCCAATTTGCTTGCATTGTTGTTCAACGGAGTTCCACCCCTGGAATTCTCCCCTGCATAGGCCATAGTGAATTCCTTTATATACATAGGCATATCACCCTGTGTACATTTACTTACATACATTTACAAATTAGAACTAACTCCCACATAGGAGAGAAAACATATGTCCTTTTGTCTCTCTAACATAATTTTTTTCAGGTTCATCCATTTCCTCATGAACGTGTCATATCATTATTTCTGAATGATGAGTAAAATTGCATTGTAGAATAGAAATAGTCAATGCTACTAGATTTCAATTAAGGAACAGCTCCCCCTACCGAAGGAGGAATAAGTCAATATAAGCCTCCATGCTGGGAGCCTGGTTGGGCCAGGCCTGAAGGAAAGTGCTGGAAAGATCATGCAGCTGGCTACATGTAATGTGCCCCAAGCCAGAGTTCAGGGGCAGGGAGGGTCCTGGCTACATAACAAAGCTGCCCCATCTACACTACACCCAAGGACCAGCCACAGCTGTCTTTTTACAACCCAGAAGCCTTTGTGGCTCCCTCCCCCCCACACCCCACCCTCCAACAAGCCTTTAAAAATGCTGATCTGGAAGACTAAAGCAACCCACTTGAGACTCATTCTCAGTATGGCAAAAGTTCTGAAACCCAAACTGCAAAACCTCAGGAAGCAGCTGGGATTCTAATTAAAACAAATCGTTAATAGATTTAGCAGTTCCAAATTTATGCTTTTCAATTAGAAATGCTATTGCACTTGGTGTATCTGCTCAAGAGTCTACGTGTGTCTGAGTATATGTATGTGTGTGTGTGTGTGTGTGTGTGTGTGTGTGTGTGTGTGTGTGTGTAGACAAACATGCCTATAATCCAGGCTCAGGGTATTCCTGAGTTTAAGAGGCCATTATAAAGACTGGGTCAAAGCTAAGACGCAAAGGTTAATTGCATCAACTCTTAATTGTTCGGGTAACTTCCTTGTGTCTGGACACGTTTCAGAAATATTGCATTTGGAAAAATAATACAATCCCATGATAATTCTTTTTTTTATTTGTTGTTTTTGTTTTGTTTTGTTTTTGTTGCCAGTCCCGGGGCATGGACTCGGCCTGAGCACTGTCCCTGGCTTCTTTTGGCTCAAGGCTAGCACTCTACCTCTCGAGCCACAGCGCCACTTCTGGCCATTTTCTGTATATGTGGTGCTGAGGAATTGAACCCAGGGCTTCATGTATACGAGGCGAGCACTTTTACCACTAGGCCATATTCCCAACCCTGATAATTCTTTTTTAAAGAGATATAATTTTAGTTGCCGTTACCTCTTGGAAAATGTATTGGTTTCCTTCGAAGTGAAGAAGGCAATTTTGAAGAGCACCATTTTGTCCCCCACTCCATATAGCAAGTCAGTAGAATACACTAATAACATGCATACATAGATATAGACGCATATCACTAGAAGGCTAAGTCTATCAATGACATGAACAGCCATTCTTTCATCACAGGTTATCAGAAAATGTACAATGCAGTAATTTATCATGTCCATAAGCCAAGAAATGAACTCTCACCTCACCTGGAGAATGACTCCATTTGTCTCTTCATTCTATTCATCAATTGCTCTATTTACACGGGCCTTTATTCAAAGGTACCAAGTGCTTAGACTAGGAGAGAAGTCCTGGAGACCAACTATGGTGAACTCACTTCCCCTCCAACTAGAGGAGAACTCATTTCATCTCTCCCAGTACACACTAAAGATGTTCTGAAATACATTTGCACCACCATGATCTCCCTATTCAGAACAAATACGTGTTTTGAAACAACACAATGATTGATGAGGATTTGTCATCTTGTCTGTAGTATTGGAAAGACAGAGTTAGAAATCAGAAAGAAATGATACTTTCTTTCTCTTCTCACTTCCAGATAACTGACAATCAATCTGAAGAGTGAAAGATGAGCCAAGAAGAAAGCAGCCGGCTCAGGCCCAACGTACCTATATGTTTATTAGAGACCTGGGGCTTTAGGCTCTTATTTAAAAGGCTGGCCCATGCCAAAGCAGTGCCCACAGTTCCACCCCATAGTGATGGCTACTTCACCCCCACTGTGTCTGCCCACAAGCTTGACACTCTAGGCAGGAATTTAGTTAGTGTGTGCATCTTAAGGACTCTTGATGGTAAGGTAAGAGTAGAGTCAAGGAAGATCGCGGGCTGTGGGAAAGCTATTGCCACCCTAGGACATTCTAAATTTTTTTTCTTAATAATGAGAAGAGTCCTAGAACACTGTGTTAGGGTATCATTAAATCTCACACTGGAAGTAGTCTTGGATCTAAATCAACTTCTCCATGTTACAGAAGAGGAGCAGAGGTAATCCAAGATAAGGAGTGATGGATTCTGACACTTGCTCCAGGATTACAGATGATTCTGCATCAGAATCCAATAGGAATGAGCTTAACCTGATGTGATCAATAACGGCAAGATAGAGTGATTGGTAGGTAGCATGAAGAACACCCAAGCCCAAAGAATAGACCAGACTCTGGTCCATGAAAACAACTTCCTCAGGGTTCTCTTCGTATGCCATAGTGCAGTCTTTCCTGAAATCTTTTCAGTATACACCCTGCCCTCTCATTCCCATTTCTTCACCCAGGAAAGCCAGCATCCATGCAAACAGGAGCACTCCGGAGCGTTTCCAACTGACCTCCAATGCTTGTCACTGCCCTGTAGCCTGGTAATAATACTCAACAGAACAAAGCTCAGTGACAACCTGGGGTAGGGGGACTCATTCATCATTTCATCTTTAATTTTGTTTCACATAAAGTTTCCACTAAGAACAGCACACAACATTTTACAGGAATTTCTGCTTGCAATGTATCTCTGAGTTGGAAACCAAGGAATTGCAGTGTTGGCTGTGGGAAATAAATAAGGATTCTGCATTCTGATAAAGACAAAGGAGAGGAAGGCATGGGGATTTTGACCTGTTAAGTTTTCTACACATCTAGAATGAAGATTTCCAAATGTATGACCTTCTTCCCAGACAGAGCTGGAGCCACTTTATGAGAGACCATGTCCAGATGCATGGGAGGTACTCGTTCTGGAAAAATGTGCTGAGATTCTACACCCTTCACCTTGCCTGGGTCAAGCAATGCCATCTGTAAGGAAAATGGCATTGAGTTTCTCTGTTACAAGAAGTCATGAGAGGGGCTGGAAATGTGGCTTAGCGGTAGAGTGGTTGCGTAGCATGCATGAAACCCTGGGTTCGATTCCTCAGCACCACATAAACAGAAAAGGCTGGAAGTGGCGCTGTGGCTCAAATGGCAGAGTGCTAGCCTTGAGCAAAAAGAAGCCAGGGACAGTGCTCAGGCCCTGAGTCCAAGCCCCAGGACTGGCAAAAAAAAAAAAAATGTCATGAGGTTGCATTCTATGGAGACCAATACAGCAATGCATCATATCCTTGTCTTTATCTCAAGTAAGATGGAAAGGGGCCTGCTGCAGTACACAATAGTTCATCTGGACTTAATCTTGGGTTGAAATTCTGGATCACAATGCAAGATCCCTGTCTTCTTAGCTCACACCAGCCACAGGACTTGACTGAGCATCTACCTCTGAAGGAGTAAAAGGGAGATCTTTTTTTTTTTTTTTTGCCAGTCCTGGGGCTTGAACTCAGGGCCTGAGCACTGTCCCTGGCTTCTTTTTGCTCAAGGCTAGGACTCCACCACTTGAGCCACAGCGCCACTTCCGGCTTTTTCTACATATGTGGTGCTGAGGAATCGAACCAAGGGCTTCATGTATACAAGGGGAGCACTTTACTACTAGGCCATATTGCCAGCCAAAGGGAGATTTTTTTTTAATGGCTTTAAATGGCTATGGACTGCATGTTCTGGAATTGTGAAGTATGGGCTCAACAAATCAGATCACTCAACATTGTCTGCATCTCACTTTATGGCTGGACACTTCCTAGGTACACAAGATGTCTAAGCTCTTTTGGCTAAGCCATTTGGCATAAGGCATATATATATATATATATGTATATATATATACATATATATATATATATATATGTGTGAGTCTTGTTCCAAAGGGAGGTTGGGGAACTTCTGCTTGAAATAAATAAATTCAATTCTTTTATGCACTTAGCACCCAGAGGCATGCAGTGGGCATATTAGAATATTGCATATTCAGAGAACTTATTGGGATGGTGGATAAAAAATGCATGGCAAATAGCACAGGGCTCTGCCTGGCAATTCTGAGAAGTGCCTAGATTCAGAGCAAACCACAGCACCGGCCTGCAAGGAAGGCATCCATGGGCAGGGAACACTGTGAGACTCTGCTGCTGACTATGGGGTCATGTGACCCTGACCCATAACTTTTACTGAGTTGACTATATCTCACTTCCTGTAAGTGCCTGTCCCTCGCGCTCACTTTCAAGGACTTGGCCAATCTCCTTTTGTAAATAGAACAATGCTTTATATTTCTCTATTACTCTGGAAGTGACCATTATCAATAATGCAGGAAACGCATCTGTCCAGCACAATGAGATTATTTTTCTGATTTTGGTTGACAGTTATGGTAATCGTTTGGCAAACAATCTACTCCACCATCAATGACCACAGATTACAGCTGTTGTTGTTTTTTTCTTTTTAAATCTCAGCAGCTTCCGGAAAGTTAGAAGATGGATGACACGTTGAGAGGGAGATGGAGAGACATGCTATAAGCCTTTATCATGAAAAATTCTTAACTCTTTCTGTACACGAAAGGTCAAGGGAATGTTAGGCAAAGTACAATATGCTGTCTACGGGCCTGCACTGAAAACCAGATCAGAAATGACAACAAATGAGACTCCATTATGACAGTCTAACTTTACTGGTGAGGGGAAGAGGCTACAGGTAAATTCAAAGAGCCTGAAATATTTCAGAAAACACCTTTCTATATTGATATACTTTCTGAGTCACATGAGAATTGTTGCAAACATTTTTCCTTTGTGGTGTCACTACTGGGACTTGAACTCAGAGTCTGGGTATTGTCCCTTGGCTTTTCCCTCCCTCCCCCTCAACCTTTTTTTTTTTTAAAACTCAAGATTTGTACTCTACCACTTGAGCCCCACTTCCAATACTGACATTTTACGGGTTAATTGGAGATCAGAGTCTCACAGGGTTACCAGCCTAGACTAACCATTGGCCTGCCCCATTCAGATCTCAGCCTCCTGAATAACTACAATCACAGGCATGAGCCACTGTGCCTTGCTTTGCAAGTATTTTTATGGAGGCCGCTGAGGGAATGAGACAGAACATTATTATTTCTTCCAAATTGGTGTTGGTGAATAGAGGCACTAGCTGATCAATAGAGTAATAGAGACCCAAGGTCAGATTTTTTTCTCACACAAACACAAATAGCTTAATTCTACTTCTATAAAAGTACTAGATAAGCTTCCTGTGCACGTGTGTGTGTGTGTGTGTGTGTGTGTGTGTATTTAAATTGGAGCTTCTTAAGTTTTAACAAAAGAAGCTTCTCCTAAATTTTCAGCAGAGCTCTGGACTAGGCTTAATGTGCAGTCGATATGTTTTTAACTCTTCGGGATTTCTTCTTTACTTCCGTTTCATATGAGGAACAATGCTGATCTTGCTAATGACCTGTGACCTTGGCATATGGCCCGCCATTGTTACCCAGGGAGCAGGAGACAGAATGCTGGCTGTGCAGGTCTCCAAAGGTGCAAGATGTCTGCCCTTTTGAGACCCAAGGTGAAGCCATTTTGAAGCTGTTGTAAAGTAGCAGGGAACGGAAGCCCTGGGCTTGGCTTTGCCTCCTGTCCAGGTGAGTTCATTATTTTCCCTTGTGAACTTTTCACCTAGGCCCCAATTACTATCCTATTAACCTCCTTAAATATGGAATTACTAAGATCTTAGAATACTCCAAAATGGACTATTAGCCTAGCCCATTTCCTGGCTCCGTCAAATGAAAATGGCCAAGTAGGTCATACAACAGAATTATCGTGATTAATTTCGGCCTTCGTACATGATGTCATGCAAGTGAACAGAGATCCACATTCAATGCACCATTTCAAAGACTGATGAACGGTGAGGTTCAAAAAAAAATAAAATATTGCCAATTCCAGGTTCATAAGGATTTTCCTTTTGAATGTAGCAACTACTTCAAACATACTCAGTGGATTCATTATGCAGACGGTGACTTCCCTTGAATGGAAAAATTTTAATGGGCGTGTTCTCTGAGGCCTAATATGGGAAAAGGTTTATTTTTCCCTGGAACTGTGATGCTAAATGACAAGTCATTCATATCTCGCCCCAGTCCCACCCATAGATGCAGGCTGCTTCGTACACATACTCCAAAGTTGCCGCTTCTGTACCAGAGCCTGCTCATAAGGGCACTCGCGGATACAAATGGCTTTTCTAAGGCTCAAAACTCCCAGCAAGCCCTCTATCCTTTATCCTATATTTCCTAAAGGACTGTCTTTAAAGAGTACTTAAAGCGAAACAGTCTATGCATTAGCATCTCATATACTGGTGCCTTTCCTTTACAGTAGGCGCATTAAATCTCTTTTCCTCCATAAAGCTGCTTTGGAGACTTATTAGCAATTGCGTGTATTACAACACAATATGTCAAACAAATCTAAATGCAATAACCACAAGTAAACTTATGTAAGAGAGATCTTTCTCTTAAAATGGATACTTTAAAAGGCTACTTGTTTTCTGTTTAGCTGTTTTTTACTTAGAAATAACAAGACCAGATGGGCACCATGCCTCATGCCTGTAATCCTAGCTAGTCAAATGGCTAAGACTTAGAGCATCAAAGCCTGAAGCCAGTCCCAGCAGAAAAGACTGTGAGACTCCCATCTCCAACATAACCAGCAAAAAGATTGATGGGAGGCTTGCCCCATGTGGTAGACTGCCAGCCATGCAAGCCAAGCTAGCAAGTCAACCAGGAAAAAAGAAAGAAAGAAAGAAAGAAAAAGAGGTAACCAAAATTTTAGATGTAACTATGATACAATGTTGGGTATGAATCATCTTTGTGTATATAAATAACTAGGCGCATTCTGCTCCTATAAAGACTAAATCTGATTTAACACACTTGTGTGTTTTCAAAAAGAAAAGGCAACTTGATTTTCTGTGAAACTTGTAACTCATATATCACATGTTGACTTGAAGTGTAGCTAAGTTGTACAGGGCTATCTTATAACACCCTGGGGGTTATCCACAGCAATGTGCAGACACATGCACACACACACACACACACACACAAACATACACACACACCCTTCATATCTTCTTCTATTTATGCACTTTTCACACAGTATGACCTGACCTACAACTTACATCTCATATGATTAAAAATGTATGAATCCAAACTTATAGATTGAGGGTCTTTGTGCCCATCCCCTTAATTTTTTATTGTTGTGATGATTTATCATTATAAAGGAAATGCATATGAGTTTTAACTAATTTACAATTAAACACATTGATTTAATTTGTCATTGTAAATGAGTCCTTGTATAAATAATCAAGAAGTACCTCTTCCAGGAATCAGTTCATTTCATCTGTGATAATAGTCATACCTGTGCTTGATAAAAAAAAAAAAAACATCTGAAAGGACTTTTTTTTCCATAATAAACATATACATTTGAAACGTGAATGGAGCAAATGACACCTTTAGATGAGACTGTTGAATATTAGCACAGCTTCTACAGACAGCCCCATCCCCAACGCACACCATCTAGTCCAAAAGAAATTTTAAAAAAGTAAACATGTAAGTGTAGCATCTAAGGTATTTTGCTTCCATCAGGACCTACGTGTCCTTATCTGTAGCACCATCTCTGCTCTTCATTGCACAAGAACTTTCTGTGCTGTGGAAGGATAGAAGAAGGATTTTGATTGTCCCTCAGCCCTCTCCCACTCCCTGTGGGCCCCCAAATGATGTCTCCTGAATAAACCTAAAATGTGCTGGGCCTCCAGCCTGAGGACCACATCCTCAACATGACACACCAAGCTCTACAGATGTTTTGGCATCTGCACCCCTGGATCCTTCCTTGTGCTTTGCCAAAATCCCTGACAGAGCCACGTTTGCCCTGGTGTACCTCAACCTGAGTATTGATGCTTCACAACTCCGGTTAGGTATCAGGTCCCCGCAGACACCAGATCATTACCCTACATACTCGAAGTGTATGTGCTGTCCTCCTCCCTCCCACCTCCACCTCTGTGAGAAGTCTGGCATGCACTACGCTCACAGTCTTTCAGCCTTTGCTTCATTTCTTTCCCTTCTAAGCAATGAACCTGAGATTAGATGCATTGACACCCTGAAGAAGTGCAGTGTTGGTTCCAAGGTAGAAAAAACATGAGAAGAAATCAAGCAGTTGGAATGACAATTTCTAGTTTTCTGTTCTTGGTGGCTAGTTACAACTGTTCACACTCCCAGCCGTGCACCCTGTGGCTCATTCTCAATTTCCATCAGGGTATTTTTACGTGTCTTCAGCAAACACAACAAATAACATCTGACTGCGGTCTGTTGAGAAGCTTTACCGTGTTTTCACTTAATTGCTTTCCCCATGGCTTGCCCAAGCATCCATTCTTGGTTTCTCCACGTCTCTCTCCTTTGCAAAGCTATCAGAACTCAGTTCTCATAGGTCAAGTCTGTGTCACCCTACTGTAACAACATTAAGAAAGATGAATTTTCCAAAAGGAGTCCAGCCAGTGAACTGTGGTTCTGGAGTAATGCTATTATGCTCAGAAGCTGTGAGTCTATTATAATCCTTCAAGGAGAGCAACACTGGACTTTTTTCTTTTTTGTAGGTTATGGGACTTGAATTCAGAGCCTAGTGACTGTCCCTGTGCTCTTTTTCTCAAGGCCAGCATTCTACAATTGAGCCACAGAGCCACTTCCAGTTTTCTGTTGGGTAATTGGAGATAAGAGTCTCTTAGACATTCCCCCCCAGGGCTGGCTTTGAACTGCAATTCTCAGATCTCAGCCTCCTGAGTAGCTAGGATTATAGTTGTGAGCCACCAACGTCCCACAATGCTGGTTAAAAAGGAACAAAGGAGACTGCTCTTCAGGAGAGATTTCTCAGTTTGTGAAAGGGTATGTTTCAGTGGAGAACAGGTTTCTAGGGAACTTATTAATGTCAGGGTCTCTGGCCCCCTGCGCTCCCCCCGACTTTCGGGAGAGACGGGGGAAGGCACGCCCCAACCAGAGGAGCCAAGAAAGGAGAAGGGTCGGCAGGACGCCAGCACCCAGCCCTCCCTCACTGGAGGACAATCAGAGTCAAGTTGGCGCAAGATCTCGTTTATTGGGGAAGTACATGCCACTAATACAAGGCCCAGGAGCCAATCAGGTCTAAGATCGGCAGGAAGGGGAGGGATGATCTGTCCATCAAGGGCGGAAGAGCCAGGGCATCACAGCCCACAGAACCGCCTCCAGATTATAACCAAAGACACTTGTAGCAGCTGTGCGTTGTTGTTAGACACCACCATCTTAGCCACACGTGGCCCCAAGACTGAGAAACAGGCGGGGCCAGCTAGTTGACTTCTAGGTGTGCCCCACAATTAAGATCAGTGAAACAAAGTCTTCATTAAAATGGATCAAAGGGGCTGGGGATATAGCCTAGTGGCAAGAGTGCCTGCCTTGGATACACGAGGCCCTAGGTTTGATTCCCCAGCACCACATATACAGAAAACGGCCAGAAGCGGCGCTGTGGCTCAAGTGGCAGAGTGCTAGCCTTGAGTGGGAAGAAGCCAGGGACAGTGCTCAGGCCCTGAGTCCAAGGCCCAGGACTGGCCAAAAAATAAATAAATAAATAAAATAAAATAAAATACAATGGATCAAAGACATTGATAGCACTTATATCCATTTTCTTCCTGCTTAGGCAAAGGTTAGTATAAGCCAGCTTCCATTGCTAGGCAAAAGGACTTACCTGATTTTAATCCCTTTCATTATCTGTTTGGACCTGATGGTATTCAGGTTTTTTAGAATTAGGATTCATGGGGAAGGGGAAGAAAAACTTTGCAAATTTATGTTGTATGTGCATCAGTCAAAATCAGGCAACTCTATTTTCTAATTTAAAGGTGGCCTTACACCTGGGTTAAGTAGGTATTGAAAGATTTTTTTTTTTTTTTGGCCAGTCCTGGGACTTGGGACTCAAGGCCTGAGCACTGTCCCTGGCTTCTTTTTGCTCAAGGCTAGCACTCTACCACTTGAACCACAACACCACTCCAGCTTTTTCTGTTTATGTTGTGCTGAGGAATCGAACTCAGGGCTTCATTCATGTGAAGCAAGCATGCTCCTGCTAAGTTACATTGCCAGCCCCTGGAAGACATACTAATTATATTGTGATCTTTTCATTCTAATGGACTATTTCTTGGGGACGGAGTGGGGAGAAATGCTTGTATCCCCATGTGGAATATCTAGATAGGAAGATGGAGGTCCATGGGGTAGAAGCACAAGATTCAAACTGAGCCTGTCTGAACAATAACTAAAAATTTAAAAGACTGGGAATATGGCTCACATGTTAGAACAAACATCTACCTCATCAATGCTAGCTAGGCCTTGAATTTAAAATCCAGTACCACCAAAAATAATAATAAAGGAGTAAAAGAAATAATTCTCAAAATGATGTCTGATCCTTTGTTGGTTATAACATCGCTTGAAGGGGCCAAGAACTTAAAGTTAGGAATGTCTTCTGCATTGCTATTGTAGGAATGACATGAAATCCCACCAGATGTTGGTAGCTATTAGATGAGTTCTGAAGAGTTACTTAACATGTGATGTTGGTGAGCTAAAATTAGCACGCCAAGGGACTTTGCTGCCATCCCTTAATCCATGGTGCCAGTAAGTCTGGCTGCGATGTAAAGTTTAGCAAGGATTGGAAGAGGCTTTTACCATTAGGTGGGCAAGCCGATGATTAGGTTTCCTACATTTTCCAGGAAGTAAGCTCTGTTATCAATGCATCATTAGGGTCTTATTGAGTTGTCCTTGGTTTTTAATTGCTACAAAGCCTGCGATAATGTTAGACTTTTGTTAATGGTTAGGCCCACGTGCAATGGTTCTTCCTGAGGATTTTGAGGGCTATTACTTGGGGGCTATGGCTTAAGGTCCTGTCTAGTGGCTCAGTGGCTAACAGGCACATTGCCATGTGACAGAAGTGGTGATGGAGATACAAGCTCTCCTCTCCTCTCTTCTCTTTTTCAGTTTTTCTCCTTCCTTCTTTCCTTCCCGTCCTCTTTTTGCTTTCTTTCTCCCTTTCTGTTTGTCTGTCTATCTTTCAATTATTTTGTCGGGGTTGAGGGAGGGATAGGTCATCCATTTTGAACTCTGGGGTTGGGCACTGTTCTTGAGCTCTTTTCCCCAAGGCTAGTGCTCTACCACTTTGAGCCACAGCACCACTTCTGGTTTTCTGGTGGGTCATTGGAGGTAAGAGTCTCATGAACTTTCCTGCCCAGCCTGGCTTTGAACCATGATCCTCAGATCTCAGGCTCCTGAGTAACTAGGATTACAGGCATGAGCCACTGGTGCCTGGCTAGTGGTAAATCTTAAGAACTGAGACCATGGTGTCTAATTATCATCAACAGGTCATAGCCGTAGATCATTTATTTTACTATCTCCGCACAGGCATCACAGTGATCATTGTTGATTATCAGTGCTAGAAAGGACCTTGGGAACAGCAGAATCGAATACTCCCATTTTATAAGGTAAGACCACAGAGCACAGAGGTAGAAAGACTGGCTGCAGCTCCAATAGTTAAAGCCTCAGTATGACCGTGGGCTTTCTCAGTGCCTATCTGAAGTTACTTTCACCATAATTCAAAGTTTGTTGGGTGAAATGTAGGCAGGTACAGGTGTCTACAGTAATGGAGAACTCAAGGAAGGAAAAATAAAGGAACCATCATTTCTGTCATGAACCTTTGGGTAATGAATCCATTTAGTCCTAAACATTAGCTCCACCCTCTCCCATTCTTAATACAACAGACTACATTTGACAGCTTTGTACAGAGTACTGGGAAATTATTCTTATGTAATAGCTGCTGGTCACCTGGGAAGAATTTAAGTATGCCAAGTTGTTAACGAAGCACAGCACACACCCTAATGCAAGCTACATTTCTTTCTTTTTATTGTTGGTTAATCTTCTCTTATTTTTTGTTTTTATTGTAAAGGCGATGTGTGGAGGAGTTGCAGTTACATCGGTCAGGTAATGAGTATATTTCTTTTTGAACAGTGTCACCCCTTCCCTTGATTTCTCCCTGTTTTTTTTCCTTCTGACCACCCTTCCCCACAAGTTGTAAGGTTCATTTTCAAAGTAGTGTCCAGTGAGTATCACTGCTGCATTAGTTCACCCTCTGTCCCACCATTCCTGTGCCTCCCCTTCTCCTCCCCACAAACAGATCAACTTCCATACAAGGCAAAAAGTACAGAAATCAAAAACAATGGCAAAAGGGGAAACACAAAAACACCACATAAAGGAATATAACAAAAAGCCTCTTGTTTCCATTTCTTGAAGTTCATTTGGATAAACATCACTTTATATGATCACAGGCACACAGCTATTGAGTCTTCTTGATCCTCTCTTAAGAATCTCCTCCTTTGGTCTCACTGCGTGAATGTGTCTGGTCCTGTTGAATTTATCATGTCCAACTACAATAAATACAATGGAATGTAAAGGACAAAAAAAAATGAGACTTGGAAGCTACATTTCAAGAAGAAATCCCTAATGCCAAACTTCTGATACATCTCAGATGAGATGAAATTTCACCTCCATCCTCAGTTGTTGACCATGCCAGAGATTTCCCTTTTTGGAAAGTCTGGACTCTCAAAGGGCTTTATTCATGAAATTCCTGTCATTAATACCTTTGACTGATATAAAAGTTATTGCTATCATAGACTGATGAAACAAGTGTCCTAATCAATCACTATCTAATAATGTCTGCAAATAAGGCAAGAACGGACATCTGTATAGTATATAATGCTTAAGATAGTTACCTAAAACACCATTGAAATTAGAAAAGACCTAGAAAGCTTCATTCAGAGACAAGATACAATATTCCTTGAGTTCCAAAAAGAATTCTCAAATATCTCTACAAAATCCCTGCATTGAAACATGTAGATTTCCATTCATAAGTGTCCCAATTACATTACACATTACTCTTCTATCTTAAAAATCAATAGACTCCTTAATGTGTAATTCTTGGAGGAGTGTACCTATGTGTAGGGTTCTGCAAGAGAGAAAGCAGTAACATTTAGAACATTGCTGTTCTCCCATTTCAATTATCAAGTTACTGTGTTTACCAAACACTTACATAGCTTTTACCTTCTGCCAGGCACTGGCCTAAGTGGTTTATAAATGTGTACTTACAATCTTCACAACCACTTAATACATTAGACACTCTTTCTATCCTAATTTAGACACAAGGTATCTGAGTTTTGAGGAGCTTACATCACTTGCCCATGTTCTGACAGTTGCTAACCATTTTGTTTTTTCAAGCGAATGTTGTCAAAACTTGACAAAGAGGAAAGCTCACTTTCTTTTCTTCATCCATTACAGCTCCCAATAATAGCTCCTATGTCTGCTACTGCTATTTAGGGATAGGGTCAAGGGTAACCCTTCTGGGTTTCCTTCCAGAGAGAGCTCACACAAAGATCAGACCGTCTTGCTCATTGTAACAGGCAACAGTGTCCAGTATATGTGGTAGAGTTTATTGGCAATTGGAATCAAAGAAACACTCTCTGCCATCCTGTTATTCACAGCTCTGTCCATATCTGTCATCTTTAGGAAATGTGCATTTACCCCGGAAGATATACTGAGAGTTCTGAAGTGACAGATGCAGACCTCTGCCATTCTTCTTGATCACCTACCTGGGCCTAGCCCCTCTACAGGTACCCAGTCCTGAGCACTGGTGTTCCCACTCACAAAGAGAATTTGAAGTCACTTCAACATCCAGATAAAGACTTCCACTGGAAACTAAAACTGAAGAATAACAGAACTGTTCGGAGCCATCACTAACTGTTCCTGTTTTTTCAAGAGGAGAGCTTGGCGGGACATTATAGTAAAGTTTTCCCACTAGGACCCTGCCAATTCCAGCTCTAATTCTATCAGTAAACAACGATGACTGTGTTTGGGGAAATTCCATTAATCATTCATGTTCTGCACAGAATGATACACAAAGGAGCTGTCAACACCAAGCAACAACTTTCCATTTGTTTGGTAATTAAGCATCTAGGCCATCTAATGGTGCTGAGATGGAAATCCATAGCCTAATTGGAGCCACTGGAATGAGCTGAGAAAGAATTCACTGAAACCCCTCGTGTCAGGTGATTTGATAGATCCCTTCTGCTTTGCCTAGGTGAAGAGCTTCTTATCTGAACATATTGCTTCTGTCTGAAATGGTAGCCACTTTGAAAAAGCCTGGTTACTCCTTTCCAAAAGATGCTAAGTATTTATAACATTAAGCTTTTTAAGTTTGTTTTTGAAACATGCTTTGAGCATAACAAACATTTTATCCTTATAAAATAACTTACTTTTTATCATTTATGCATTTTGCTTAAATATTGCCACCAGATTTTTATTTTCTTCTCCAGGAAACCTATCATTTAGAAGAAGAGAAAGAAAAATGTCCCAGGAAGACTCTCTCATGTAACAAGTAACAGATATTTAGTTTTTCCTTGAAGTCTGAGTTGTACTTTACCCTGTCTATTCTGGATCCCCCAAAGAGTAATTTGATACTTCGGATTTATCAGAAATTCAACCACAGCAAGAAGAGAAACTATAAAAATGGAATCCACTCATCCACCAGAGATGGTGAATGGGTCCCTCCTTGTTTCTTGTCTCATCAGAAAAGCTCAATCATAAGAATGCCTTTAGGTCTCTACATGGCATTCAAAGGTCCTCAAAACCTTATTGTCATCTCCTCATTTTCACTTTCTTTCACGTTTCATTAAAATAGCCAGATGAGATGTTTATTACTTTAAGCCAGGGGCTGGTGGTTCACGCATATAATCCCAGCTACTCAGGAGACTGAGATCTGAGGATTGTGGTTTGAAGCCAATCCAGGTCAGGAAAGGGCAAGAGAATTCGTGTGACTATTATCTCCAATTAGTCACCCAAATTCTGGAAGTAGGGGTATGGCTCATGTAGTAGAGTGCCAGCCTAGAGTAGAAAAAATTAAGCCCAAACCCTGAATTCAAGCCCTGGTACTGGCACCAAAAAGAGAGAGAACAGGGGAAGGGGTGGGATAAGATGGGGAGGGAGAGGAGGGAAGGGAAGGGAAGGGAAGGGAAGGGAAGGGAAGGGAAGGGAAGGGAAGGGAAGGGAAGGGAAGGGAAGGGAAGGGAAGACAGAAAGGGATAGGGAGAAGGAAGGGAGGGAGAGAGAAGGAAGAGAAGGGAGGGAGGGAGGGAGGGAGGGAGGGAACTGATGCATCTTGAAAGTTTTCCCATGTTGGTTTTGTATCCCAGCCTCATTCACAAACATGTTGCTGTTAGTTAACTCTGTTCATTGACTCAGGAAGCATTCAAGTGATCTGTCATTTTAAAATGCCATTATGAATGGTTTTAGGACTAATATGGTGCTCTTATGAACTTTTCCCAGAGGCCAACAGCTCCTTTGATCCTGTTTTTTTGTTTCCCCACACAGACACCTTGCCTACCCCATCCTACCTGTGTGCCTAGAAGAAGATTCTTCTCAACATCTCCTTTATACCTTTCATGATGAAACAGGTACTCTCCTTGGAAAAATCAATTTGGGCTGCCAGAATCCAACATCTCAGGAAATTGTTATTCATAAAGTGCTTTGAAATCTCCAGGATGCAAATAGTAAAGTGTCTGCTGATGCCACATATTGGAAACATACGCCATGACATGTACCCCAAAGGCTGCAGACCCACAAATAATGGAGAAGGCAGCGTTTAATTTCCTGGTGGGAAGGCTTTCCATTATTTTTCCTTCTCAAATTCTCAGTTCCATCATGGGGGAAAAATAACCACCATTTCTCCAGACAAGAAGAAATATAGAGTGTTAAAGCCTATTCTTCTAGAACTTTCGAAATCTCAGTATGGACATAAGGATAAACTAGGAATGGTGGGGAAATGGTTGATAGTCTTTTTCTAACTGTTAGAAGAGGACTCGGCATGACGAATCTCAGCATAGAGCTGGTCTGCTTTTAAAAATGTGTTGAAAGTTTTAAATAAAATTCATGAAGCACAAAATGTGTATTTGTTTTTAAATGTACAGTTCAGTTGCATCTTGTTGTGCAATCACTTTCTAGAACATTTTGTCTTGAAAAGTTGAGTCTGTTCATGCATTAAGACCACTTCCCCATTGTCCTTTAACCACAGCTAGTGATAAACACCATTCCACATTATTATTATTATTATTATTATTATTATTATTACTACTACTACTACTACTTGTACTGGATCTGAAATCTGGGCTTGGGCACTGTTCCTGAGTTTTTGAGTTCCAGGCTAGCACTCTACCACTTTAGACACAGCTCCACCTCTGCCTTTTTGATGCTTAACTAGAGATAAGAACCTCTGGGGCTTTCCTACTCAGACTAGCTTCGCATGATCATCAAATCTCAGCCTCCTGAGTAGGTAAGATTACAGGTGTGAGCCACCAGCACCTGGCACATTGTATTATGTTTAAAAATCCATTACGCTGGGTCCTAAAGTTAACTATTAGTCTGCTAGTGGCTAGCTTACTTTCCCCCCTGTCCTCAAGCTTTATCTAGATGGTAGCATATATCGGAATTTCCTTCCTTCTTAAAACAATGACATTCCTTTGCACATGTGTGTCCTATTTTGTTTCATCCATGCATCTTTTGGTGAAAAGTTGGAGTGTTTTGAACTTTCAGCTATCCTTATCAATGCCAATATGTAAAGGAGATGTACATATAATTCTTTAGTGTCTGGCTTCCAGGTTGTTTTTGGTATATACTTTATTTGTATATATTTCATGTGTATATTAGTAAATTTCATATGTATATTAGTAAATATACATATATTATGTATACATTAGTATGATATTGTATATTGTATGGTAACTCTTAATTTTAATTTTTTTTTTTTTTTGGCCAGTCCTGGGGCTTGGACTCAGGGCCTGAGCACTGTCCCTGGCTTCTTTTTGCTCAAGGCTAGCACTCTGCCACTTGAGCCACAGCGCCACTTCTGGCCATTTTCTGTATATGTGGTGCTGGGGAATCAAACCCAGGGCCTCATGTATATGAGACAGGCACTCTTGCCACTAGGCTATATCCCCAGCCCCTTAATTCTAATTTCTTGAGGAACTGACATAACAGTGTCCCACAGTCATCTTGCATTTGGTTAGATCAGATATTTTAATAGACACCACAGTCTTGCTCTACTAGACAATGGAAATGTATTTTCTCATAGTTTGCGAGTCCGGGAAATCCAAAGAGACAGTGGTAAGTTTTATTTCTGCTGAGAGCTTTCTCTTTAGTTTTTACACAGCCATACTGTCGTGTGTCCTCACATAGAAGAGAGAAAAGGAAAAAAGCAAGGAAAGGAGAAGAGAGAGGGAGGGGATTGGAGAGAGAAAGTGAGAGAGGGAATTTGTCTCTCTTTCTTTTTGTATAATTCTATAGAATTAGGATTCTAACTTTATGACCATTCCTCTCAATTCCATAGGAGCTCGTTGTGTAGACATTTGTAGAATTCTCGGCTCTTCATTCAATCCCTAGGCCCCACCACAACATACAAGCATTCCAATTTTTCTGTTTTGGTTTTAATTTCTTTCTTTTTTTTTTTTTTAGTAGTAGCCATTCTAATCAAATATGAACAATCTGGTCAACTTTTAAAATGATGTCAATGACTTTCTACCATTTAACTTCTTTGCTAATATTTCCAAACATATTTATGACTATTGTTTTCTCTTTTCTGTCAGTGTGTAAGAGATTAGATATTTGTTAGCCCCAGAATCTGATCCTAACTAAATTGAAGAACCTAGGTTAGTGTTATGTAGTGCTATTAGATAAAATGGTGGAAGAGGCAAGCTTTTTCACATGACTGGAAAAAGCAGTCTTAAAGAAGGAAAAGGATGTGGGCTGGAATATGGCCTAGTGGCAAGAGTGCCTGCCTCGTATACAGGAAGCCCTGAGTTCGATTCCTCAGCACCACATATATACAAAATGGCCAGAAGTGGCGCTGTGGCTCAAGTGGTGGAGTGCTAGCCTTGAGCAAAAAGAAGCCAGGGACAGTGCTCAGGCCCAGAGTTCAAGGCCCAGGACTGACAAAAAAATAAAATAAAATAACGAAAAGGACATTGAAATTTTCACAGAAAGCTACTATTAGCCACATAGCCAGAAGCCAGTATCCAATCTCACAGTGTCACTGGGCATTCTGAGGTTGGGAGAGAGGATGGCCCTTGCTGCTTCATCCTGCCTGATTGCATTTAACTCTGGAAGAGGTTTCTTCATGCGTCATGAAGTACTCAAAAGTGTGTGTGTGTGTGTGTGTCTGTTTTTAAATAGCCTAATAATATGTCCTTGATTCATTTGTGTCAAACATGAAGAATAATCAGTGCACGTAAGAAATATTTTTTTCTACTTTTAAAACTGGCCTTGATGATATTTGTGCCTTATAATTAGGTGCAGGCTGCACAAAATCATCACGGAGTTAAGTTGTGACTTCTGAATACTTTGCTTGAAGCTGCTAAGTCTCTGTTTGGCCTTTCCTAGTATCATGTAAAAACTAGGTTTTCCCCAAGTTCTCAGCTAATGAACACAAGGAAAGAAAGATGTTTGACCTGCTGAGGTAAGATATTTCTTCCCTTGGAAAGTCAGTGATGGGCATCAGTGAAGTGTTGTCTGTTCCAGATAGTGAAGAGATTCTCCTCAGTGTTGTGAGAGGAATAGAGCCCCCTTGGGGCCTTCAACTCTGAATCTCTGTGCAGTAAAATTACTGCTTCACCCTTCTCTTGTGTCTCCCAACCTATGTTATTCACCGGACAGTGCGATCTGTACTGCAGTGTGCATGGGGGATGGTCTGCCATCTCTGGTTCCAATGTGACTTTTCTAATCTCACCTCGCCTCTTGCCAAATGATCAATAATTAATTAAGTGCTCACATCTTTTCGAGCACAAGTTTTCGATGATAAACACAATTTCATCATGCACTCCTTTTTCATGTCCGAGCTCTGTGTAATATAACAGGGTGCTAAGTGGGCTTATTTCTGTTTAGGATTTTTACTACACATTACTTCTCTCAACAACAGTTGTAATCTAACCTGTATTCAGAGAAAAAGAGAGGCAGACAGACAGGCAGGCAGACAGACAGGCACATAGACAGAGGGAGGGGATGAAGAAAGAAGGGAGGGAAGAAGAGAAGGGAGGGCTACCAGGGCCAGATACTTGGGCTGGCTTTCCATCAATAGTGATGCTCTCATTCACCGTAGTTCATTTCTTTTCACACTTCAACGAGTGATCCAATAAACTTAACGAGTTGAAAGCGTAAGGTAGTCAGGGCACGAGTGGCTCACACCTTACAGCTCATGCCTAGCTATTCAGGAAGCTGAGTCTTGGGGAACTGAAGTTCAAAGACAAAACCAGGAAGGAAAGTCCAAGATACTCCACTTCCAATTAATTACCAAACTGCTAGGCTGGAGGCATGACTCAAGTGACAGAGTGCCAACTGTGAGCAAGAAAGCTGAAGAAGAGGTGGAGGCTGTGAGTTCAAGTCCCAGTACCAGCACACACACACACACACACACACACACACACACACACACACACACACACACAGGAAAGTCAAACAGGATCAATTAAGAAGTGGGTACTGGGTGGAGGCAGCAGAGAGAGCCAATGAGGGTGAGTGTGGTCAAATTTCTTATGCACATGCATGAAAATAGAACACTGAAACCTGTTGATAATATCCTAGGCAGAAGGCCTAAGAGTAAACAAAATCATTCAAGTAGGAAAGAACTGAAGGAAATAAGAAAGTTGAGCTGGAAGAGTAAAGTATCAGTGAGAAAAAGGAATATAAAATTCACAACAGGGAAAAGAAGAGAGATGAAGCTACTCAGAGAGGTAGAGTATGGGGTCACACAGGATCTGTGAGAAAATTTGCTTGGGGATTCTCATAGGCGTGTGTGAGAAAAGGATTTGTGTGGAGAGGTTTATGTCTGCCCAATCATGCCATGAACAGCTGACATTCGCATGTTTTGGGGGTCCCTAAAGTCTGCACAGGTCCCTGTGACACAAAAAAGTCCTCAGATCATCCATGTGCCAAGCCATGAGCTACTTCATATCTTTCAAAATTAAGCTCTACCCTTCCGGTAGCTCTTTTCAGAGAAAGCTATTATTTTTCTATGTGGGTAACTACCCTTCACATTCGTTGAAATCCCCATGTATTTTAAATATAAAATATATGTGATTTTAGGATGGGTGGACAGATTCTTCTCCTTCACTCTGTGATCATTTGTTTACTTATTTTTGGTGGTCCTAGGGTTTGAACTCCAATCCAGGTAGATACTCTAACCACAGGGCTATGCCTTCTACTACACTGTTGTCTAGTAATTTCTGAGACAGGATTTCACTTCCTGTGCAGACCCCATCCACCCACATAGGACTTCCTTTTAGTAAGGATACCAGGCTTGCACCACTGTGTCCAGAACTTCTTTCCAAAAGAAAACAAAACTGTACTGAACTTGGACCATAATTCCCATGAGCTCAGCCACTCAAGTAGCTAGGATTGGTAGCTAGGTATGACCCTTTGGCACCTAGATTTCTTGTAAAGGTTCTTAGTCCCCTTGCTATAACCTGGCAGTTTACCATTATAGGGCCTTTCTTTTTCCTGCCACTATTAAAAAAAAACTGCTTAATAATTCTGTGATTAGCATTAAGCTGGGAGTAATGGCATATGCGGGTCATCTCAGCTACTCACGAGGGCATGCGTGAAAGGATTTCAGTCTGAGGCCCAACCTTAGCAAAGGCACAAGACCTCATCAGCAAAGTAAGTATCTGATATCCATCTGTCTGTCTAATATATATATATATATATATATATATACACGTATATGTATATATGTATATATATAACTTTCTGGACTAAAATATAGATAAAATATTGCATTTCTTTAGACTCCAGATTCCTCTGGTAAGACAGAATTATGTGCTTCACATGCCCTCTTTTGAGCAGTACACTGCTCAAGGTCAAATAAGCCATTTGCTCTCATGTAACATGGGTGGACTGTGGAGATGAACAGATTTGACATATTTAAATAAAACATTCTAATAGCATGTTCCGGCCTGGGAGGCCTCAGGCAGCATACATTGTATTTGTAAGACACCATGGCTTAATTACTCTCATAAATGAATTATACCAATTTCCATTCAAAACCATAAGTGTTACAGTTGAACTAGGGTCAAATTAAACTTTCTGTCAATTATGCAGATTACTTAGGCAATTATGTAAATTGTTAATAAATTCTTCAATGCTGTGGAATTTTTCCTGCGAAAATATCTTTTCATGGGTTTGAGCTCAATTATTTAGAGAGAGAGAGAGAGTGCGTGTAAAGGCACACCGGAAATAAAACCTTGCTCTAATATCTGTCTCTGGGGTGTTCATAAGTTCAGGCCTTCTGATCTCTCTAGGTCCTCAGTTTCACATGCTTTCTTCTCAGTAGCTTCTTAGTTGTCTTTCTTTTTGTTATAAAGATACACAATCTCTAGTGTTCACAGCTGAAAAAAAAAAAAGATGGATGATAAAAATACAGACCCGATTTCATCGGTTTGACTGGTGTTTTTCAGTTCTCTTCTTTAGGTCTTAGTGGGGTTTTGAACTCAGAGCCTCCCCCCTACCAGGCACAGTCTCTAACACGTGAGCCCCTTTGTGCTTTGTCTGTTTTGATTTTAGGGGGGAACCTCATGCTTTTGCTGAGAGCTGGCTTCCAATTTCAGTCCCTCCCCACACACCCCATCTCCCAGCAGCAAGCCTGCCTAGCTCACATTTTGCCAGAGCTGGACTCAGATGTTCATCCTCCAAAGCTGGGGTTCGAGGCACAGGTGGCCACAGTCTGCATCACATTCCTCATCCTCTTTGCCTTCTTTCCAGGACATTCGTTCACTGCTCGATTGGCCTGGAGCAAGGATGCAAATACAATGGGATACAGGGCTGAGAACCTGCCAGTTCCTCAGACCTTGTGTCCCTGACCACGTTCATTTAGACATGAGACAGGAAATCAGAAAGCCCACAAGCCTGAGGTATAGAAATGCCAAATCCATCCCACGATCCTCAGTTTCTGAATTCCCAGAGAAAACAACCATTTTCATGGACTGCCTTGTCTGCAGTGAACACAATTCTGTCTTGGCTTTGCTTTCAGTGTAAAGTTTACAAATAGCCTCCTCCCTTCAGCACGTGGCTCGATGATGCAGTCATACTAAGTTTGACTGACCAGCCCCCCCCACACCCCACCACCCACTACCCCACTGCAAGGGGAAACAGCGAGGATGTTATAGGGAAATCAGGATGAACAGACCATCGACCCAGTCTTGGGGTATTGTGGAATGGGGCTCATCTAGATCCATAGGTGGGTTTTTTTGGTTGTTTGCTTGTTCATGCTTGGCAATCAGTCTCAGCATTACCTATCCTTCCTGGAAGATCTTTCTGTCTCTCTAGAAGATACCTCAGGCCCACTGAGATCTTCACGAAGAATAGAGGGACAACAGGAGAATGGGGGTGCCAAGCACATAGCACCTCACCTATGCATTCCGCCTTTCCCTTGTCGCTGGTTCACACGTCTCAGAACAAAAATGACCAAAGTGGCCCTCGGGCTTGGAAGGCGATGCCCACTTGACTCTTGTACAACTCAACCATAACAAGGTGTGTTTGAATCCATCTCAACCCTTTCCCGAGTTCACCTGTGACTAATTGAAACCTTAATAAAGGCAAAGAATATTTTTTAATTAAAAAAAAAAAACCTGACCTTGGTCCTCTGGGTCTCCTCCCTTTGTGTAAATTAACATTTAAACATGAGTTATGAAATGTGTGACATATCAAAAGAGAAAGCACCAGGTGTGGTGAAATATGCATATTGATGAGAGAAAAGAGAAAACTCAATGAATGCTAAATTATGGGTCTACAGAGGGCTGCCTTTGTTCTAATCTCCATGTCACTATCTGTAAACCCTAGGGTATTCCACAGAAAGAACGGAGGCCAGTATACCTGACAAAACTTCCTCTTCTTTTCTTTCTTTCTTGAAAAACCTTCTTTGTGATACAGAGGGAAGACTTTATAAAATATTAGATGAAAAGATGCCTTTTAAATCGTGCTAGCTTCGTGGTGATGATTGCCCCACTCCCGGCTCTTCTACATATTTGAAAAATCCCCAGTACCTGGAATAGATTGCTTATTTTTTTTTTTTTAAAGATATTTTCCCTTTCATCATTGTGGTCACCATCATCCTTCTGGGAAGAGAAGCAAAGCCAAACAGTGACCACCCCCCCCCACACACACACACAAAATGTATTTTTCCCCTAATCTGCCCAACAACAATGCAAGATAAACCCTCTCCGCGTGTCCCCCGGTTTCAAGACTCCATATGACTGTAGACAGAAAGCTATTTCAAGCATTGAAAACAGTCTTATTACCCTGCCATTTTTTGCACAGGTTTTTTTTTTTTTCTCTTCCCCTTGACATTAGAGAGTCCGAAGTGACATACATTTTTTATAGCTTCATAAAGTCGTCTCCTGACCGGGTCACCCTTCTCATAACTAGGGAGCAGAGCGCTTGAAAAAACCCATTCATCAACGTAAAAGCAGCCTCTGTCTGCAGGTTCCAATATGCACAGCCGGGCCGGATCCAGCCCAGTGTAAATGCTAACTTACTCCTTTGCTAATGCCAAATGACCCCCTCACTTCTATCAGCCACACAGAGGAGGACACGAAGGGCAGGGTGCCTGTCCACACCCCCAGAGGTGCCAGCGTGGAGCCCAGCACCCTGTCTGTCCGCCTGCTCCCCCACACTCCCTGCTAAATGTACTGAACACGCTCAAAAATTAGCTGCCTATTTGTACTAATTAAATATTCAATTAAACAAAGATAAAATTGTGAAGGAAAAAAAATGCATTCTTGCCTAATGGACTATAGCTCATTTATAACTTTTCCACAGATATACCATTAGAGTTCCGATTTAAAAAAAAATAAAAGAAAGAAAGAAAAGGAAATTGTTCTACAATTGTTTCTTTATTCATCTCTTTGATGAAACAATCAGGCTCAGAATGTCCTGTCACAGGAGGACAGGTGGGTGAAGGAAAGGGGGCAAATCAGGGAAATAAGGGTATTCCTTAAACTTCTGGTGATAAGCTGAGATTCCTTCCATTAAAGTTGAAAGGGATCCTTCCTACAGAATTTAACGAATTCAGGAGGGTGATTTCTGAAGAATGCAGGCTTTGGGATTTGTAAGCTACCAACTTGTCAGGGATTTCAGCCCTGGTAAAATTAAGATGTTCAGCCAAGGGCTCCTATCTACCCATCTGTAATCCCAGCTCACGCCAATCTAGCTCACCTCTCCCATCCCAGTTACTCAAGAGGCTGAGATCTGAGGAACACCATTTGAAGCCAGCCTGGGCAAGAAAGTTTATGAGGCCTCTATCTCCAATGAATTGTAAAAACGCTGGAAGCAGAGCTGTTGCTCAAGTGGTAGAGTGCTTGCCTTGAGTAAAAAGGGCTCAGGGTTAATGATCAGGCCCTGAGTTCTAGTCCTAGGACCAGCACGTGCGTGTACACACACACACACACACACACACACACACACACTCACAGAGTATTCTAATGGGTGTGGTGTAATGAACCTTAGGATTAAAGTAGTCCAATATTTCTTCATCTCCCACTCAATCTTGTGATTCTGGGGTTCCTCTACTGATCTTTTTGATTTGAGCGAAGTGCACAACTAAAACATAACAAACCACTCTCCAGGAATGTGTTTCCACTTGGGATTATTGCTCTTATGATATCAAATGAAGTGTATCTATATTTTATGTACACACACTGGCACAGAACCATGGAATACAATATGTAAAGAATATGTGTATGCAAGCATAATTTCATGTCGCTGTAAAAACAGCTGCCCAGACACGTGCATTTGTAACTTTTATACACAGCTCAGAAATAGGTGGAAGTCAATGTAGAGGATAGAATAAAGTGGTGATTATCAAATCATGGGCTGGATAGTAAAAGAAATCATGGCAACATTGAGCATATATGTGGTATTCTCTATCATCATAAAATCTTTGCCTCTCTCTCTCTCTCTCTCTGTGTCTCTCTCTCTCTCTCTCTCTCTCTCTCTCTCTGCATGTCTTATTCAGAATACGAGACTGGAAAATATGATGCTGATAATTTTACCAGATCTCTCACCAGCTACAATGTGTATCTGACATGATTCTTTCCTCTCAACCCTCACTCAGCCAATGGTGTCATCACAAAAAGTCACCTCAGTAAACAAGATGGTGCTCCCTCTCTCTGCTATGAGGTCTCCTTCCATGTGATGGAGACTAGGAAAGATTGAAGTCCTTCTGCCTTCCGAAGACCTAACCCCTGTGAACACCTCAGTGGGATTGGTATTCAGGCAAGGAGAACCTGGGAATTAACTAATACACCTCTTGGCAGCTGTTTATTCTGAATTTAAGGTAGCATTCGTACATTCTCTCCTGTTTTGTTGTTAGTACAAGAGTTTGAAAGCATCGCCTGAAAGCCTTGCTTGGCTTTCTAACCCATGTCTGGTGTTCTACCATTTGAACTATGCCTCCATCCCTGCTTTTCACTGTTGTTGGTTTTTGTGTTTTGGGGGTTTTTTAAAGATGGAATTTCACAGATTTGTCTGCCTGGGCTGGCATCAAACCATAAACTTCTGCATCTCAGCCTCCTGAGTAGCTAGGATTACAGACATGAACAACAACCACCTTACATACATGGTATTTTTTTCTTTTCTTTTTCTTTAACTGATGAGAAAATATTGTGAAAATACTTGAGGAACAATTTTGTAGCCCCATAAGGATTTTGTCTTCTGACAGTGGCCGTCAATGACAGCGGAGATTTCCTCTTACTTATGAGACAGTAGATGGAGATACGGGGCCATCTCATGAGGCAGAGAGCCAGAGCTGAGCTTCCAGGCTTGCAGGGTTTTTAAAGGCACTCTTCACCCTCACACTTGGAATCCCTCTACTTGCAGATGTGTTCCCTATTATTCCCCAGATTTTATTTTATACCAGCCTAACTCTATTTGACAGTATCTGTATATAATAAAATAATGAAATAAGCCAGGCTCCAGTGGCTCATGCCTGTAATCCTAGTTATTCAGAAGGCTGACATCTGAGGATCGTGGTTCGAAGCTAGCCTGGATGTGAAAGTCTACAAGATTCTTATCACCACTAAACTAACAAAACAAAGCCAGAAGTGAAGCTGTGGCTTAAGTGGTAGAGTGCTATCTTTGAGCAAAAAGAAGCTCAGAGACAGTACCCAGGTCCTGAGTTCAAGCACCAGTACCAGCGCCTAAATAAATAATATAAAAACTCCCAGCATTTCTAAACATAGAAATACTATAGTAATTTGCATTTGTTTTCTTTATTTCCTGATCGTATATAACAAGACTTAGTTTTGTCTATTATTCTGCAACGAGTGCTTTAATAAAGTGATTCAACGCAGTGGCTACAGGCCTGCAAGGCATACTGAGACCCCAAATTAATGTTCTCTGCCTAATCTTCTCCCACACATGATCTGTGATTACATTTTGTTTCCCTGCAGTCTGGGGAAAGTCTGGGGCTTCCCTGCCTCTCTCCATCTACTGATCATTCAGCCATGCCAGTCACAAGTGGAGCTCTACTCTCAGATTCCTCCGGAGAGATGAAGGGTAAAATGTCGCAGGGTAAGGTAAAAGGAGCCATGCGTAGTCTCTGCCATTATCAATTCCTTCCTTCCCACCAGCACCATCTGTGGGCACTGAGTAGGTGCTCAATAAAGACCTGTGGGAGACATGAGCTCATAAGTCTATATAAATAAACATAAGCTTTATTGCTAGTACAAGTCTGATAAAAAAAAAACACTGAAAGGGTTTAAAAGTGGAGAGCAGGGTGGGTAGGGAGGGGAGGAATGACAATTTTCCTCATTCCTTTGCAAGTAAATGAGATCAGAAAGGAAAATATCAGAATAAAAAACTGATGAGGAAGAAAGACAGATGAAATTTTAATAAGTGGCCAAAGGACCCTGGAGACTACTGTTCTAAGAGCTGGTGCAAACAACTTGAACGGGTGAATTGAGACCTTCTGCTCGCTCTCTGGGACATGGTTTGAGATCTGTGGCTTTGAAAGATTGCCCTTCACATCTCATCATCACAAGCTGACAGTATGTTTGTGGCAATTCAGAAGAAGGGAGGCAGATTTAGACAGAGTAAACACACGCTGGCCACCGGAAATCAACACCCAGTTAAAGTCTTCAGTGAAAGACACAAAGTGGCTTTGGCTTTACATTAGAATAAGGATATGCATGCTATGAGCAAGCTGCAAAGTGGTTACCAATACCAAAACAGACTTAGAGGTGATTAGATTACTCAGAGAACAAATTGAGAACCTAAGGTGTAAACTTCAGGTTGGTACTTTACCTATATGTTAGGGAGAGAGAAGGGTAGAATATAAAACAGAGGCAGTGGCTTAGTGCATGCCTGCAGTCCCAGTTTCTTGCTTACGCTAGAGTCAAATGACAACTTCCAGATCAATCTGAGCACAATGAAGGAGATTGCATCTGAAAAATGAAAAATAGGAACAAAAAGGCTGGGGGTTTCTCGTAGAGAAAAGAACCTGGTCTAGCAAGCTGTAGACCTTGAGTTGAATTCCTCAGAATAAAAAAAAAAAAAAAGTATGTTTCTAAGCATTAATGTTTTTATACCAAAGGTAAACAAATAGTACATGACATTTGTGAGACCAATTAACATGAATTTTACACAGACCCTTTACTTTTAGGTCACTACTTAAAATATGCATAAATCATACAAATGTATACTGCAATCAACAAGTTTTAGTAACGTATCAATAATATAATCTGAAAGAATATATAAATATATACATGTGTATATGTATATAAATGTATACATGTATATAAACATGTATATGAGTATGGATTTATGTATGGACATATGGACATATGCTATTAAATATAACCAAATCCATTAGAATGCAATCAATCAAATCCATTAATATGCATGGTACGTTTAAAGATCTTAAGATATCTGATACAATTAAAGCAAAGTTATTTATTTGGAAGATATGTATTTTTGAGTAAGTTGCTTTGTTTAGTGTTTTTTTTTGTTTGTTTGTTTTTGCCAGTCCTGGGCCTCGGACTCAGGGCCTGAGCACTGTCCCCGGCTTCTTTTTGCTCAAGGCTAGCACTCTGCCACTTGAGCCACAGCACCACTTATGGCCGTTTTCTGTATATGTGGTGCTGGGGAATTGAACCTAGGGCCTCATGTATACGAGGCAAACACTCTTACCACTAGGCCATACCCCCAGCACCAAGTTTCTTTGTTTGGAAGACAGATGAGTTAGTCTGATAAGATCTCAATGCCTAATTTAAATTTGCCATGAACAGGAATCTTCTTTGTTGTTTTTTTTTTTTTTTTGCCAGTCCTGGGCCTTGGACTCAGGGCCTGAGCACTGTCCCTGGCTTCTTCCCGCTCAAGGCTAGCACTCTGCCACTTGAGCCACAGCGCCGCTTCTGGCCGTTTTCTGTATATGTGGTGCTGGGGAATCGAACCTAGGGCCTCGTGTATCTGAGGCAGGCACTCTTGCCGCTAGGCTATATCCCCAGCCCATGAACAGGAATCTTAAACAAATGCTCCTCAAACTATCATTGATCTAACGAAGTCTGTTTGCCTGAATTCTTGCCGATTCGAACGTAATAGGAAATGCTGGTTTCGTTTTGCCTTACTTTGTTTTCCCCCCTCAGAGAGAGGAAATGCAGAAAGCCATACAAAACTTCCCACACAAGACTTCTCATTGAAGCAACTCAGATGAGAATGGAAACTTCAGGAGGGATTATCTGAAGAAAACTTGGTCAACTACTGAGGTGCGTGCATTGTGACAGCATTCCTGCACTGTGCTGTCTGGAACGATTTTTCTCTGCAGCAGTTCTATTCGCTCTACTATTGATGACACAGGGCTGTATTCTTGCTACCAAGGAAAGTTATGCCATCGTGATGCCTTCACATTTCATTACTGAGTCAACAAAGTCAGTGCACTTTCTTTGGACCCAAGGACTCTGTGAGATTCTACAAGGCAATTGGGGTGTCTGGTCTCAGAAATCACTTAGTACCAGATTATTTCATAATGCAAATACATATCAGAAAATGAAACATAAGCGAAACACATTTAATTGTGTAACACAACATTGATTTAAAATATTTAAATATTGATTAAAAAAATTCCAGTGGAGGATTGCCTATCCCATTAGACTAGTGAACTCTTGCTAAATAGCTTTTGTGTGAAAGGGAGCAAGACCAAATTCTATGAATGTAAATTTTACCTAACGCCCCAACTATTGAAATAATGCCAAAGATGTATGGATAAAATATTAGAGTTCTCCACTGAGAGTTCTCAATCCTAATATTCTCTGCATATCACATACTGAATAGTCTGACAATCTTCACAGTCCTTGTGCAGACGTGTAATTCTGCACTTCAGTGTGTCTTGTTAGGACAGTCAGCCCTGGGATGGAAATCCAGGCTTCTTGCCCTCTCACCTGAGCGTGTACTCGGACAGCTCTTAGAAAAGGAAGGAAACCAGCAGCAAAGGAGCAATGTCCCCATGTCACTCTTCTCTGAATCTCCACGCCTCTCCTTTCTTCCTCCACTGCTGCTTCTACCCATACAGTTGAACTTTAAGAGGCCCAGGAGAAAGAAGAAATAAGACTTTAAATAATTTATTTGGAGAAACAGCCAGTGAAGAGGAACAAATCATGTTTTGCTAAAAGAACCGAGACCTTTGACTTCCCCCTTTGCGCTCCACTACCTGGAGCTCGAGCTGGATGGCATTAGTGAAATTTTCCTTTGATGGCATTTTAATATTCTGCCTTGATGACTTTTTAGCAACATTTACTTTCAGAGGTCTCGAGTGTTCTCTCGGAGGAAATGAAACATGTCAGAGCCCATTACAAAAATCAAAATTTAAATACCTCGGCCACGTTCAGGCTTACACACAATCCCATCAGCGCTTAAGCGGGAACTCACAACGATTCATTCTCTGGCTCAATCAGTAATGAGTACATTTGATGAAGCATTCTAGGGTCAGAAAACACACGATAGTGATCTGACTTAACCCATTGGTGCCTGACCACAGAGGACCCAAGCAGGATTCGATTCAATTGGAACATGCAAATGCTTTTCATGCCCTCAAAAGGAAACTTTACTTTTAAGTTCTTTTCTTTTCTTTTTTTGGCAATTGTGGGGCTTGAACTTACCACCTGGGTACTGTCTCTGAGCTGTTTTTGCTCAAGGCTAGCACTCTACCACTTTGAGCCATACCCCCACTTCTGGTTTTTGAGCGGTTCCTTGGAGATAAGAGTCTCACAGACTTTCCTGCACAAGCTGGCTTTGAACTATGATGCTCAGATCTCAGCCTCCTGAACAGCTAGGATTACAGGCATGAGCCACAAGCGCCTAATGCGTTCTCTTACTTTTTAATAAATGTAATTCCCACAAATAATGGGAAGGTGATGACCATAGGAAAGATGGAGGTTAGGCTCAGAGCTCTTAGGGAATTATTACATGTTTACATGTCCTACAAAACAATCTATTCAGATTTTATCCAAACTCTTCCATAAATAGTCCTTTATTAAGGGCCAGGATTAGTGAATTGTTGAAAGTTATTCTTTCTTTTTAGAAAATCTTAACCCTTCTCATGCGCCCCTGACTCCCTGAAAACTTTAAACATATTCCTGGCAACAACATGTTATGTAGTATTATAAGGCAGAGTCTGATGAACTTTGGTTTGGAGTACAAATAAGTAATGTGAGTCATATTTAAAAGCTTCAAAAACCCACTTCAATCCACAGATACTTGACATTATTTAATCCAGGCCACACTTTATTTGTACTTCTTATACTCTTCACACTGTTAACATTGTATTTCTGAATTAGTAGTCATTAATAATAATATATTTAGTACCCTACTGCTAGTTTTGTTTTTGCCTGGAAAATTTGGGCCCTTTTCTTTGAAATTTTTAAATCGCTCCATTAGAAAACCTTCAGAACCATTCTATTCTTATTATTATGAGTCACAGAAAGTTTCATCTAACACTGAATGTGTCAGAAGATTCTATCCCTAAGCAATTAGAAGAAACGGGAAAGAAAAAGCATAAATTAAAATAGATTGAGTTGAAGTCGCATCTTCCACCATGATTATAGGTGGAAACTTCTGTCTCTGAAGTTATATTTTTTCTTATCTTCCAGATCCATGAAAACCTCTCTAAAGGGCACGATTATATATTATGACATGAAAACGAGAGAAATGAAAACATCTGCCAAAAAGGAAAGAAGCTCCTACAAATAACTTAGAAAATCTCCTAAGTGGGATTTGATTGAAATTGAGAGAGAAGAACTTTCTTCTTTGCATGGAAACAAAGAGGCTCAGTGGAATGTATTCATAAATATTATGTATTGGGAGTAAGTTTTCTTTCTGGTCCTGCATAATTTTATATTATGATGCATCATATAAAGGGATCAGGTTATTGGGATTTAATTATCCCTGGATTATTTAGGCAGGTAAACTTCTACAAAAAGCTAACTATGATACATTCTTGTCTATGTAACGGACTCATCATTGTAATAGCAATTGTCAGAATTAACTGAACCTAGGTCCAACTAGCAGATGTGAACATTTGTGCAAACTGTCCGGCTGGGAAAGTGTGTGTGTGGGGTGTAACTCACTGCTATGGGTCCGTTCACTTGAAGGGTCCCCAGAATAAAATCTCAGGCAATAACACCATTCAAAAATAATGTGAATATAATTTGCAGCAATTTTTATCAACCTAATCCAGGACCTGTATATGGAGTCTCTGACCCATTTCCTTCTCCTATTGATCTTCCTCCTTGCCCTCACATATATTATTAATCCACCAACTACCATGCTGCACTGCTCTTCTGTAACACAAATTTATGCTAATGGCTGTCTGCATATGCTTATATCACATCTCTATATTAAGCTTAATAGTCTGTTACATTGCTTCTTAACCCTGTGTCCACACATGATTAACTTCCCTGATTTCTTTCAAAACCGTTATTAACACAGTGTAGCATTTCACTCAACATGTCACTAAGTTTCTCTGCCGAATGCCAGAGTTGAGGGTGATTATAAAACCTTTCAGCTTCTACAAGTACCAAAAGAAAGAGAGACATATATAAAATTAAGGATGCATGGAGATATTATCCCTTTTACGTAGTTGTACAACCTGGCAGAACTGGCAAAACTGTGAAACCTACATAAGTCATAGGCAGGAAACATTTCTCAAGGGGTCTTTTTACGTGTTAATAGAACAGGGTGCACTGAAAATAGTGGCTAACACAGTCCATGATGGACCAGACCATACTCAAAACTCTCTCCTTCAAAGAACTTCCAGCGAAATTCTAGAAATTTTAGTTTCCACTAAACCAACTAGTGGATTATGAATAACACTCAAGCCTTCAGAGTATGTATTCTTATACTATAGGGCTTAGAGCAAATGAAACAGAGTAGCTAAATTATTTTAAATTTCCAGAAAAAAATTTCAATATGTGTCAAGAAATATCCAGAAAGTATGCTTTCTATTCAAGAAGCTTAGAGACTCCTCTTGAAAAGCGTGCATAAATCTCCCTCAGGGTCAAAGTTGTAGGCCAATAATGTAGCTCCATTGCCTTTGATGAGGTAGGAATGAGAATTTTTACAAATATAGGTATAGGTGGAATTTACTACATACAAAATGACCTCTGGGTTATAATTTAATTTCAATGTACCCAGTATAGGGTGCAACATTTATACACAATAAGCTTATACACAATGAGCTTATGTCTGTATGAACGGAGGTGGGGAAAAGACAGAAGTTCCTATTTTCCAAAATCACTGTGTTGCATGGATGCATGCGTGCATTGTAAGTAATAAAAGGGTACGTACGTATGGGCATTTTCAAAGTCTAAAGGAATATCTTCTTTGTGTTTTTACACCTTTGTCTTCACACATACACATATATACACACAATCTATTTTGATTTTTTTTTTTTTTTTTGGCCAGTCCTGGGCTTGGACTTAGGGTCTGAGCACTGTCCCTGGTCCCTGGCTTCTTTTTGCTCAAGGCTAGCACTCTGCCACTTGAGCCACAGCGCCACTTCTGGCCGTTTTCTATATATGTGGTGCTGGGGAATCGAACCCAGGGCTTCATGAATAGGAGTCAAGCACTCTTGCCACTAGGCCATGTTCCCAGTGGCATGCAATTAGAATCGTCTCTAAGATAATATTGAAATGTTCAAAGTGATATATGCATATAAACATATATATGTGTGTATGTATATTTATGTGTGTATATGAGATACACACACACACACACACATACACACACAGAGCAACAGATTCCCCTCCCTACATCCCTCTCTGTCTATTTCAACCTCCTGTTGTATTTTGCACCTAGATGGTGTGGTACTCACTACAATCCTGGCCTCACAAATGAACTGTGGAGCCCATCATGTTGACTATGTGATAAACCCAGGTATGACTCTGCCTCTTCCACTTGCTGTCAAGATGACCCCACGAAAATCACACACATTTTGATCTTAGCTATCCTCCTGGGCAAAATGAGAACATCACCTCTCCCCAGCTGAAGAGTACTCTCATAGATTGGAGTGATTACCAGAGTCCCCCCATCTCAAAGCACTGACCAGTAGGGCTGGGATTCGAGTGAAGACCACATGAAGCTCCAGACTTCCACTTTGATTCTCTCAAGGACCCATTTCTCTTTTGAAAGCTATGTACCCCTTCCCATCCTTTCCCCAATGCACTGCTGTCACTGGCCCTCAAAGCTACCAGGCATCTCCTGAAAGATGAGAAATGCCCAAGGAAACTGAGACACACTCCAGATCCAACAGCAAGCTTACTTGGCATGTTAGGTCACTCCAGTCAAACACCCCATCCCCACCCCCGCCCGGACATTTACTGCTCAGGGAATTAATTCTTCACTGGCTTTATTCCGTCTTTGGTTCTGTCTGACCACTCTGCCCCTACAGCCACCTTTCTTGCTCTGCCTTCAAGTGTCAACTCCACAACTCCAAAGCTCCTCTTCCTTTTGTGGGAGAGGATTTTAAAATCTCTACCTCTGATCAAGACTTGGCATACATATTTCAAAAGCCCAAGTGGAGTCATCTATATTTTTTCTTGTACTACTCTTTTCTTATTTTTTCCTAGGGGAAGAACGATTATGAATGATAATCCTAAGCAGGACCAGGACAGAAGACATCTATCCTGAAGGGAAGAATACAGATTGCAGTCTACATTCAATTTCCCACCAAAAGAACATAAATTGTGGTTTTTTTCCCCATAAATACAAATGCAACACTCATTTACTATTTCTTAATTTTACTCTTTTTTTTATCCTCCCTAACTTTTTGTTGTTGTTTTCTTATTTATTTCATTCTCTAGTATCAAGTTTTATTTTGTTCGCTTGCTTGTTGTCATTCTCAAATATTACAGTTACTTCTTGTTTGGTTGTTTGTTTCATTCTCAAGTATAAGTGGGTGAACTTAATCTAGGCATTATAAAATATGAGATATGAGTATAATAAAATGGCTAGCCTCTAATGGGGCTGGATCCATGTACCTAAAAGTACTGTATTAGGAACTGGCACCCGTGGCTCACATCTGTAATCCCAGCTACGTAGGAGGCTGAGATCTGAGAATTGCAGTTCAAAGCCATCCAGAGCAGTAAAGCTCATGAGACTCTTTATCTCCAATCAACTAGCAGAAAGCCGTGAAGTAGAGCAGTGGCTCAGGCAGTGGAGTACTACCCTTGAGCAAAAGAAGCTCAAGGACAGCACCTAGGCCCTGAGTTCAAGGCTCATGACCAGCACATACAACAACACACTCACACACGTACACACATACACAGGCACACACACACACACGTACACATATACACAGGCGCGCACACACACACACACACACACACATACACACGTACTGTACTTTGGTCCCCTCTGGAAAAGAGAGATTGATGAGTTTCACCCTAATTACGCTATCTATTAAATCAAATTCCCCTAGGCCCAGCACATTGCTATCAAGTCTACAGCTGCTTTAGGCACAAGGAACCCTTTGTGCAACTACTTAAAGATAAGAAAAGTATAATTATTTCTAAAAAGCTAACATCATTGTTACCTGAAATATACTCACCAGTTAAAAAGAGTATGACAGGGCTGGGGATATAGCCTAGTGGCAAGAGTGCCTGCCTCGGATACACGAGGCCCTAGGTTCGATTCCCCAGCACCACATATACAGAAAACGGCCAGAAGCGGCGCTGTGGCTCAAGTGGCAGAGTGCTAGCCTTGAGCGGGAAGAAGCCAGGGACAGTGCTCAGGCCCTGAGTCCAAGGCCCAGGACTGGCCAAAAAAAAAAAAAAAAAAGAGTATGACATAAACAGAAACAGAATAGAGCAGTATGGAGACACAGCTGTGAACTGAGGCTTAGCTCTTCCTCCTACACCATTATCTAATGAATCCCAAGATCCTTGTTGAGTGTCATTTGCAGAGGACCTCTTGGGTCCTTCTAGTCAGCAGTGGACTTAATTTGAGGTTAAATCCTCTGGCAAGTTGGAGTCTGAATTTAAAGAAGAGCTCATCTTAGAGCTTCTTCAAATATTTGAGGGACTAGATGAGCAGTGAGAGGTCCCAGGGAGCCCAGAGCAATCTGAAATCTGTGATTGAACTTCCCCATCTTGTCCTGCTCAACATGCAGAACAAATCCCTTCACTTTCTCCCCTTGATGTCTTCTTCATTTGTGTGCTTAGCGTTCTGTTCCATATTGGGTCAGACTCCCCAAACTGTAGTAGGCCATTCTGATTGATCATTGTCTGGAGAGCCAGGTACTGGCTAAGCATCAACTGAATGTGGACACAAATTTACAATAGAAAGCAAAGCTATGCAAGTCCAGAGAGACTGGGAATCTTATATTTTAAGAAATACAGAGCTGGAGGGGTAACTCAGTGGCAGAGAGCTTGCACAACATGCAGAAGTCCCAGGTTAAATCCCTAGCCCCTGAAAAACAACCAACCAACCAAAAATCCAAAATGTGTATTCACTTTAACTCACAACAAATATGGGATGAGCTACACACACGACAGATCGTAAGATGTATTTCAGTGTAAAATATTATTAAATGCTTCTTACTTGTTGACGATGCACAGAATCATCCATACTAAATATGTCTGGTTAGATAAAATATATTTTGGTAGGTTCTGATTATTTATGTCAAAAGCATATGTGATGCATATGTTAAATAAATAAGAGAAAACATGTTTGCTATCAGATCAAAAAAATATATATATCTCCAGTAATGTAATATGTTTTCGTTTTAATAAAGACATTTTTATTAAATCAGAATGAAAGAAATGATTTATACTCCTTGAACCCTGAGATACTTTCCTGTGAACAAATTAGCTTGATTTCACTTCTCTCTTTGTCTTCTCTTCTGCAAGAATCTACGTGTGCACTCTGTGAGTTTATTTGAGACAAAATGCCTTTTCACACCACATTGGGACCATAAGATTTTTGTTTTTTTAAACCAAGTTTTCAAATGACTGCCTGCTAATCTCAAACTGCCTCTCACAAGTGCCCTTTTGTCCCTCCCCCCTCTCATTTGTGGTTGGCTACAGATTCACAGAATAAGAACAGGAGTAATAGCTAAAATAGGAAGAATTTTAATGGACCAGGCATAAATACAGTCAATTCTAGTAGGCATTTGCACAATTTCAAATATAGCAAGTTTTATTATGAGAAATGTTTCTGAAAACTGGAAGATTATTTTATTTGTCAGTCACCATGAACACGTAGTATTCCAAAGACAATCTAGTGTACCTCTAACAGCTATACCTTTTCCTATTGAACTATTGGTAGTTATTTCAGATACAATATATGATATTAAGCCCCAATCATTATTCATTTTCATGATAAGGTAATATGAGTTTAAAAATATCCATTTATTTTAGGTACCCATGTACTTAAGATAAAGAAATGTGGAAAATGTTTCAAAAATAAGTTGTCAATTAAAACACAGTGGAGATACTAGATTCAAAGAATATGTGTGTATTACACACACACACACACACACACACACACACGTATCCTGTCTATGGGGTTTTCTTCAGTAATTCATATGATTCAAGTTATTTTTCCATTTACCATTTTAACTAGTATTTCCTTTCATTAGAAAAGGACATGTTGCTCAAGTGTTAAGAGTTATTTAGAGAACCATTTCCTAAAAGTAGATAGGGGGGATTGATTTTTTTTTAATCTATCATGGGATAATACACACATACACATGTACACTTTGATACCCCAATGGATATCTACATGTTAAGAGTGAATGTTAGTTATTTCCATGTGTCCCAAATACCTGTACACTAAATTTCAGTTAACACCTCTTGGGTAACAAATAGTTAAAACTCAGGAGGAGGGCCTGCTTAGCCCAAATCCTTGACATTCCTAGGAAAGGTCTGGCTACTAGACTGGCCCTTGGCTGGTGGCTCATGGGAGATAAGCACTGAACCTTTGGAAAATTCTGCCTGATAAGAGTGATTTATTTGCCTGAGGCCTTGGGCAATGGTGTATCAGTTTGACCAGATACATTTATCCTAACAATGTGACTTGTGTTGGAACCATCGTTTTTTTTTTTTTTTTCTTGCTGTTGTTGTTGTACTGGTGGGGCTGGAGCGTGAGTAGTTGAGGTCAAACATGACATGGCTGCATAACTGACCCCAATAAAAACCCTAAGCATCAAGGCCCAAAGGAAGCCTTTCAAGTTAGCAACACTTGGAGTTAACATGGCTCATCACATTTTATCACATCAGGAACCATGTCCCTTTCTCCTCCATGCTGCTATCCTTTGCTGATTTTAATCCATACCCTTTTTTGCTATGACAAAGCAGAACCTTGAGTCTAGCAACTTTGAATTCTTTTAGGGAGAGTCTTAGGCAAGGATGACACATTCATTAAGATTCCACAGAAATAAAATGCAATGGGCAATGTAGAAGTTATACACAAGCAACTGAACTTGGAAAAGCATCTTTCCAAAAATGATGACGATGCTAATATTGAATTTCCTCTGAAGCATATTTTGGAGAAAGAAGTAAACAAACCATAAGCCATTCAAGGGCATTGATGAGCAGTGTTTGGTAGTTTTGATTCAGGTTGTGGATATTTCACCCATCATATTAAATGGTGAGTAATATCTAACTTTAAATGGGCAGGCATACAAATCACACACACACACACACACACACACACACACACACTACTGTGTACAGAAAGAAATTCTCTTTCAACACATGGTATATAACCAATCACAAAACAAACATCTATTTCAAAATGGAGCCTGTCATGATTGGTATCTAAATTCCTATCTGTTATTTTAGTTGAACTGCTAGAATGACAACTAATTCTAGTACACTTATACTAACTTCTCTCATTTAGAATCTGCCTGAAAGACAAGTCAAAGAGGGAAACACGATGCTGAGAAATGGATGTCTTGTACTTGAAATGAACTGGTAAAGTGGTGAGAGAGGCATATTGGATTTATTACAAACACAATGGAAAGTCCATGGCTTTCATTTCAATGTTTAAATAGTTGTTGAGCAGTGAAGGAAATGTTTTATCACTCAAATATGAAACAAGTACATACCTCATTTGGAATGACTCCCTTTTTACAGAATTATTTCCCTGTTTTTAAAAAGTTGTCTTTAAGAGACTCTACAAATGAGCTTCAATTCCACTTATCA